>NC_079456.1:8291542-8529042 GCF_903798145.1 Danio aesculapii
ATCTGAGAGTGACCGAGATGGATGCTAATCCTGTAGCATCCAGTGACACTGCATCAGGAGACGATGGCCTGATCTTTGTGTAAGAGGAGAATAAATGAGGGGAAATGTTACTGAAATCAATCCACTGCACACAGGAGACATGCTGACCTCCAATTACTAGGAGCAGAGAGCCGTCTGTGCATATCAACCACCCGTCTGTCTGTTAGTCAAGAGTCAGATCTTCTGTCACTTGTTTATTGATCACGTTCCCGCGCTTTCAATCTCACGCAGAAACAAAGCTGCTGTTTCTTACTTTTCACAATGTGGGCCTCATGAAGATGAAACATGGGAGGCCTATAAATAAATAACATTTATTCCAGACAGCAGGGTCGACCTCTGTGTCTCTCATTTGAAAATCAAATCATGCTCGTGCTTGTCAGAAACCAAATTTCTTCTTCTTGAGTGAGTCTCTGCGCACGTCATAGCTCATGGCAAAAACCAACAAACAAGCAGGAAATGATATTTTAAAGGGAGTGAGAATGCATGAGTGTCTTTTGAATAGTGAATATGAAGCCTATTTTCTGGCCTTTCATGACTGCTCTGGCCATTTTCATTCATTGCAGCCATTAGCCGTTTTATTATTTATATTTAAAATGTGCTTCAATTGCATTAAAATAATGTAATGATGCCAACATGAACTCAGAAATTGAGTTGTGCTACTTTACAATAATGCACTCAAAACTATCAGTATTGGGTAACTTATATAAAAAAAAAACTATTAAATAACTATTCTAATTACTATGTCTGAAAAAGTCATTTAAATACCCTATGAGGAATTTAATTACCTGACGCAATAGAACCTAAAATATCTAGAAGTCTCAAAATTATTTATAAAAGTTATAAATTAGAGACTTTTTAAAGGCTTTATTCACCTTTAATTTGGATAGGACAGTGGAGGTTACAGACAGGAAAGTATTGGGAGCAGAGAGAGGGGAAGGGTCAGCAAAGGACCTCGAGCTAGGACTTAAAAATCGAGTCGCCGAGAGCACCATGGTGCTGTATGTCGGCACACTTAACCACTAGGCTACTGGTGCCAACTAAATTTGAGACTTTTAATGAAGGATTTTATAATTAAGGATTTGTATCAGAACACAAAATTAAAAGAAATGGCTTTATATTTCATACCATACAATGTCATCAATATATTTTTAGCTTTAATTAGTTTAATGCTAATTAGGTTTATTGATTAATTAGCTTAATCTTATAATTAGATTAATTTGTGAGTGAAATTTGTGTTCAGTTTTTTACTTTTTAAATCTTCTTAAAAAAATCTAATTATCTAAAATATCTGAATACCAATGAATTTCTCAGAGGATGACAAGCTGACAAAACATTGCTGTTACTCTGATACAAGTTTTATTTATGGAGAAAATTACAAAGCACTGCAGTGTTTGGAAGGTCTGTGCTTGCCTGGGATAGTCTTACCGAAATGTGTATATTCCATACAAGCTGAAGCTGATCGGTCAATTTTTGTCACGTGACTCGCAGTGCGCTCGCGGGATTCATTCAACTGTGGGCGTCTGGAAGACATGAGCGCATCATGTCGCTTGTGCACGCACCTACATTGGAAGCAACGAACTTAGGCAAACTCTAGAAAAGATGTGATATGCAAACAGCCCCTAAAAGACCGCTGTCATTTGCAATCTCCAGCAGTTGATCTTCTTGCACAGGCATGGTGGATTCACCTGATTTGTTGACAAATGGGTTGCGGATCTATTCCTTGGCAGTTTGCGAGTCCTTCACTGGGCCTTTATTCCCTTAGCGAAGAAACTCATCAAAGACATCTGTTTCTTACTTATTTTGCTGCTTGTGGGTTAAATTTGGGCTCTCAAGTTACCGAGATGTAAGTGAAAGAATAAGGTCATTTTTCAAAATAAGTCTTTTCAAAATAAAAGCTTGACGAGATAATACGTAAAACGCAAATAATTAATGATTTCTTGTGCAGCCTGGTGCCAATTGATCCACGAACCGGGACCAGTCCATGGCGCGGTGGTTGAGGACCACTGCAATAGATCAGTCAGTACTGAAGCCAAATCTGGAGCTATTCTAACAAATAACTCTAAGATCACAGTCAAAAATTAGTAGCCCTAATTTATCCTCCTAGGGCTTAAGTGTCCGCACATTTTAGCTCTTAAGTGGCTATTTAAAATACTTTGAATGTTTTATATTTTGTTACAGACTTACAGTGTCATCCTGCTACTGTTTTACAGCATATGAAATGTCCCAAAACACTATTTTTAACTGTCCAAAATAGGAAAAATAGTGAAAAATGTCAAAGCAAGTAAAAAAAATTCTATGTTAAATATGCATTTAAAAATTCAGGAAAAAGTGTTTTATGTAAATTCGGACCACAAGCCCACATATATGGACATCATTTTTCTCTAAAAGTACATTGTATCAGAAGATGATACTTAGATTTTTATTCTAATTAGGTTCTAATAAGCCCAAATAGCAAAGAAAAATAAAAAATGCATGTAAAAAACACCTTGGGCCTTAAGAGGTTAAATGAGTGAAAAATATTAAATAAAAAAAAAGAGAATCAAATTTTTTTTATTGAAATTTTGTAGTGTGTAATTTTTTTTTTGCAACAATTTGCAAGCATTTATTTAAGTGTATTGCCTCTTTATTTCTAAAGATGTTTGGTGACAAAATATTGTTTTAATAAGTTTATCTATTTAATCTGTTTTGCACCAAAATATATTACATATGGTCAAGGAGAAATGGATACAAATATTAATTTTCACAATTGGGTGTACTTTTTTATGCGGAGCACTTTGCGTGTGCATATATATATATATTTATATATATATATATATATATATATATATATATATATATATATATATATATATATATATAAATATATAAATATTTAAACACAAGCAGCTGTAGGAATCAAAAACAAGTACTAAAACAATAGACCACCAGAATCACAGCCCTGTGTATTTGGGACGAGTCCAGCGCTGAGAAATTTACAAAGAGAACAATCATTGGGTACCCGCTGTTCTTGGCAGGAGACGAACGTCTGGAAGCCTGGAGCCACTCCGAATCCCAGCTGATCGATGAAAGGTGGTTCATCCTGCGTGTGGATCTGTACTTTGATTCCTGCCTCGAACGTGGTCTCGTCTGCGAGAGAGATAAAGAGACATGAACACGGGGACACAGACTCAATGCAGGCGTCTCAGAAGAAGAGCTGATAGCAGATAAGACGGCCCGGGCTTTCAGCTTATTTCAACACTATCAAACAAGCTCAAGCTGAACCCGGGAGTCTTCTTTTACTAGCTCTATATGGTTGTACTTCCAGAATGTGAGCTTTTTGGATTTGGAGATTATTTTTTAGAGTTTCAGTTTAAACACCTCCTACTATATAACAGTGAAAATATGGATTCATAAAAAATTCGTGTTTTCACTGTTGTATGGAAGGGGGTGCTATAATGTTAATCTCCAAATCCAAAAATGCAATTCATTCATTCATTTTCTTTTCGGCTTAGTCCCTTTATTAATCTGGGGTCGCCACAGTGGAATGAACCGCCAAAATGCACTTTAATCTTCAATTAAATCTGACTGTTTTCTTTCGCATTTGGAGTGGTGGCGCTTCTAAGTAGTTAGTTTGACGTTTTACCCACTATATGTTGTTTTCACCTGATGTCATTGATGACACACGAGACGAAGTGGTTCTTCTACATAGAAATCGCTATCAGAACATCAAAATGTTTATGTTTTATGTTGTTTATATTGTTTAAATCTGCCAAAATAAGAAATGCCGAACAGCTTTTATAGACTCCAAAAAGTTTTTGCTCATAAGGCGGGGAAAGTTCAAGAATCTGTCGGAAAAAAACGGAAGAAAAGGCGGCATGTAATAAACTTAACACATCCATGTGTGCAAACTTTGAACGCGATAATTCGTTTGACGGCACCAATAAAGATTACATACAGGCCTAGATATGTGTATAAATATGTTAATGTGTTGGATAAAGATCAGATACAAACACAACCACACATACGAAATCCAGGAGAACATAAATAACGTGGCCTGCCATCTAATCGCTGCAATGAAATCTCCATCTTGTTTTGTAATAATCGTTTTGGTGGAATAAACAACCGCAACGTGAAGATCGAGATGAAGCAGCGATGAAAGTTTGTTGATGGTAAGTTCATCGAGAAAACAAAAAAAGATTGCAACCCTTGCGACAAAACTAGACAGTTATTATAATATAGCTCTTTTCCCCCTTACAAAAATAAATAAATAATAATGTATCCCAGGGCTATTCAATTAGTTTGTCATGAGGGCTGGTTCATGAAAAGCATCCCAAACAAAGAGCCGGAGAGATATGACTTGCTATATGAGTGATGACACAACAGCATATAAGAGCTCATATGCTGTATTTTTCCTTAAGACACCCACGTTGGCTTTTTCTACATTAAAATGTTAATATATTGTATTTTAAAATTACAAAACATCACTGCATTGTACAATAGACTTTTTTTTTTACACAAACATTCAAATGTTTTATTTAAAAGCACAACAAAAGAATGCTTTTTCTATATTCAGACACATTCATATGTCATGTTTTATACTGCATAACAATTATGGATGAACAATTATAGATTTTATTTGTATGATTTTATACTCTAAAGAATAATCCTGGTTTCACGGTTATCACGTCTAATGTAAATTCAAGCTTTATATTGGGTAAGTACATAGCTATTTAGATAAATTGTTGTTGCCATCTGCGTTCATGCATACATAATCATTTTAATAATAATTCATATTATTATATTCATATAATAAAACATATTTTTTGTTTACATTGCACTGAAAGGCACACACAACTCTCACCGTGAGATGTTTTCTACTGCGTGCACTCGGAAAGACGCAAGCACGTTACTCCACTTGTGCGCGCAAATTGGCATATATTCTTACATTAGAAATAACAAACTTGCAAGCGGAAAAGACGTGATATGGGAACGGCAGCTGCTATAGCTAATCCGGTGTGCGTGCGAATTAGCCTCGGTGTACACACTTGGAACTTTAAACTAGCGCACAGTTGGCAACTTGGCATAACTTTCTTTAATCGCAGCAGTTTCGTTTTGTTCCGTGCAACAGAAATGCGGCTTAGAAAAGCCTTTACAATTAAATGCATTTGCATGCAAGTCTATGGGGCGAAAAGTACAGTGTGAGCGTGGCTTTATGTGTTCAGTTTACAAGCATGTATGAGTACTTAAAATCTGGACGCATCTGCGCACAAAAATCGAAACAACAATCCTGAATGAGAAAATATTTTATTTACAAAGTGATATCGCCAACTACTGGCCTGGCATAGATATTACAGAATTTTTCGGTCAATTTAGTCATATCATGTTAACAGATAGTTTAGACAACATTATCATCTTCATGATAACTCTTAAAAAAAGAAAAAATAAATTAATAAAGTTTTTTAAGGACATTATTTTTGAGTAAAAGTAAGAAATTCCCATATATTGCAATATTGTGGATGATGCAACAAATAATGTCAAGATTCATCATTTGGTTCAAGATAAAAACTAATTAAACAAATTGTTGTTTGTCACAAAATGGCACTAAGCTGCATAATTTTATTTGTTGTGTTAATTTAGGTTTTAGATAGGTGGCACAGTGGCTTAGTGGTTAGTACTGTCACCTCACAGAAAGAAGGTGGCTAGTTCGAGTCCTGGCTTGGCCAGTTGGCATTTCTATGTGGAGTTTGCATGTTCTCCAGTGTTGGTGTGGGTTTCCTCTTGGTGCTCCGGTTTCCATAACAGTCCAAAGACATGTGGTATAGGTCGCTGTAGTGTATGAGTGTGTGTGTGTGATTGCGAGAATGTATGGGTGTTTCCAGGACTTAATTTGTGCCGGAACACGCTGGATCCGGATCCGGCACCTCTGAAATCTGATCCGGAACCTCATTTTTCCGATCCCCCTCCTCAACCGCCCTCCTCCCCCATCTGCTGTTCACTTTCACTTTCTTGCGCGACTCCCCAACCCTCTTCACTTTCGTCCGCAAGACCCCTCCACCATCCAACGCCTCGCCAATACACCCCCCCCTTCTTCACTTTCATTCGCAACAACTCCCCCTCCGCCCCCTTTCTTTCCACTATCATGCGCGCGACCTCCACATCCTCGGTTAACATTCTGGATCCAGTACCCCGATCTGTTCCGGGACCTCCCAATTCACAAATTAAGCACTGAATGTTTCCCACTACTGGGTTGCAGCTGGAAGGGCATCCACTGCTTAAAACACATGCTGGAATAGTTGGTGGTTCATTCCGCTGTGGCGACCCCTGATAAATAAGGGGCTAAGCCGAAGGAAAATGAATGAATGAATAATTTCAGATACAAAACTTGGTGTGCCAAGTGCCAAAAGTGTGTGACATTTCATTCGCAACATTTTCAGCTCTATTTAACAAAACTGTAATACTACTACTACTAATAATAATAATAATGATTGTGACTATAATTGTTATATGAAATTTACATACCGTTACATATAGTATGGACTTAACTCCATTCAACCAGCTTAACATTTAGATTATGTTGACCACGTATTGGATACTGTAAACAAATAGTCCTCAGGTTTCACAACACATCTCTATAGACATCCGATTAATCACATTTAAAGGTGTTCCCACAGATTACAGACACCACCCGGTCAGTTCAAACGCTCAAAACCAGTGAGTTATTGTCCAAACGCTGGCTTTCATCCCCAGTTGTCTGGATTTTTTCATTCAGACAGAGTCCTCGACTAATGACTGGTTACAAATGCGGTTTCCAAGCACATCCTCATTGAGCACACAGAGGAGCACACAGACGGCTTTATCACACTTTTCCCCTTTTAAACATCTGCCTAATGATAATTAAAGCACAAACAAAAGAGCATGAGGGAAATCACACAGCCGGCCACAATAAAACTCGCAGATGCGCCTGTTAATGAATACTATATTAGCAGATCATCTACGACACTGAATGAACTCACTTTTTCGGGCCTTGTTAAACTCAATCCTGGGTTTATAATTAATCCTAGCTAGTCAGGCTTTACACCGTAATGCAGTCTGCTGGAGATTGTGTAATGAAGCCGATACCTATTAATTCTGGGGGTGTTTTAAAGTTCAGATATACTCGCAAAGAAATTCAGAAGTGCTCAGAGGACGTATTATACATTCACATCAAATTCAACTTTTTCCAACTTTATACTTTTTGGACTCATAAATTCCAAGTTAAAGGGCAAATCTGATGAATGTTGGATGGGGATTGTGCTGATAGCCTGTAAAAAAAGCTATAACCAGAAATTGATTGCTGCCTGAAATAACAGAAATTAGAGATTGCTTTGAAGAGAAAAAAAGGGATGAAAATGGAGAGGCTAACAATGAATCTTGGGTTGCAGTCTGAGAAACGTAATGAGTCATGGAATGGGTGGATTATATTCTTCCAGAGCTAATTAAAACACTGGAATATTTAATGAAGAGGAAAGAAATGTTGTGAGAGGAAGTAGGTGTAATGAAGAAATAGTAAATTTCTGTAGTTTTTTTTTTTTAATGAGCTGAAAAGACTTTAATAATCATTTGTCTGATTAAGGAAATGGTATTAATGCCAGACTAAATATAGATACTGGTACAACTATGAAGAGGAGAAAAACAGTGCGAGAATTTTTTTCTTGTAGTTTGTGCATAAGTATTCAAAACTCAAACTCCATCATTTGTTTGATATGAAGTTGGTTAAACCACATGTGCAGTATGAAATTATTATTATATAAACCTGATTAGTTTTAATTTGTAATAACTAATTTCACTTGTCTTTGTCATTGTTATGATCACCAGCAATTTAGCGTTTGTGGATCTACACATCTGCCAATTTACCGAACTATAAATCCCATCATGCCCAGCACTCACACACCAGTTCTAGATCACCCCTTGATTTCACAAACACAGCTGCAGATCATCCTCACTGATTACTTGGACTATTTAGGCACCACAGACACACTAATTCTTTACTCAGTATTGCCCTCGTTCCCATGTTTTTCTCTGTCTGGCTTTTGATTCTTGGATTGTTTTTTGGATTGTGATAACTTTCTGCCTGCCCTGACCTTTGCTTATCTTTAGATTATATTCTTCCAGAGGGAATTAAAATGCTGGAATATTTAACGAAAAGGAAAGAAATGCTGTGAGAGGAAGTGTAGTGTTAGGTGTAATATGAAGAAATGATAAATATCTGTAGGTTTAGTTTTTTAAATGAACTCTGTTACATTAATAATCATTTGTCTGATTGAGGAAATGGTGCAAAACTCTGAAGAGAAACGAGTTAATTCTTTTGTATTTTTCCACTTGTATTAATGCCAGACTGAATATAGATATTGGTACAACTATGAACAGGACATTTTTTATAATTTGTGCATAAGCATTTAGCTCCATACTTTGTTTGATATAAATTTGGTTAAACCACATGTGCAGTGTGAAATGATTATTATATAAACATGTTTAGTTTTAATAATAAAAAAGTTTTAATTTGTAATAACTAATTTCACTTGTCTTTGTCATTGTTAAGATCACCAGCAATCTAGCGTTTGTGGATCTACACATCTGCCACTTTACCGAACTACAAATCCCATCACGCCCAGCACACACGCACCAGTTCTAGATCACCCCTTGATTTCAAAGACACAGCTGCAGATCATCCTCACCGAGTACTTGGGCTATTTAGGCACCACAGACACACTCATTCTTTGCTCAGTCTTGTCCTTGTTTCCATGTTTTTCTCTGTCTGGCTTTTGATTCTTGGATTGTTTTTTTTTTTTGGATTGTGATAGTTTTCTGCCTGCCCTGACCTTTGCCTGTCTCTTGGATTGCCCTTTTGGATTGTCTTTGCTATTAATGTTTGGATCCTGTTTTGACCCCTGCCTGCTGATAGTGGTGGGCAAAGCGAGGCTTTATGAAACACTGAAACAGTCGAAGCAAATGTGTTGAAGAAATGTAATGAATCATGGAACGGGTGGATTATATTGTTCCAGAGGCAATTAAAACGATGGAATATTTAATGAAGAGGAGAGAAAGTAGTGTTAGCTGTAATATAAAGAAATGATAAATATCTGTAGGTTTCGTTTTTTTAAATGAACTCTAAAATTACATTAATAATCATTTGTCTGATTGAGGAAATGGTGCAGAATTCTGAAGAGAAGTGAGTGAATTCTTTTGTATTTTTTCTCTTGTATTAATGCCAGATGTAATATTGGTACAACTATGAAGAGGAGAAAAATAGTTGTTAGAAAAAGTTAACCCATTTAATCCCTATTTGTTTTTCTTGTAATTTATGCATATGCATTCATAACTCAAACTCCATGCTTTGTTTGATATAATGTTGGTTAAATCACATGTGCAGTCTGAAAGTATAGATTTTTTTGTTTCTGATTTTTTTTACACGTGCTGTTTAACAGACAGAAGATTTCTTTCAACACATTTTTAAACATAATAGTTTTAATAACTAATTTCCAATAACTAATTCCATTTGTCTTGGTCATGATGACGGTACATAATATTTGACTAGATATTTAACAAATTTTTATTTAGGCAAGTCATTGGACAACTGTAACGGTAGGATACTCGACAACAGAGTTAAGGATCCACATGCAGTTTATTGAAGAGAAATCATGCAGGCGATGGTCAGAAACAGGAGCATAAAGGTAATCCAAAATACATAGTCAAAATATAGACAGGGGATGGCTGACATGAAACTAATGTTTTGACACAGTGTCGAAATCCCGAGGTGCAAGTGTTTCGAAACACTGCATTTTAGCATGATCCTTAACACCCAGATCATGTGACTAAAGTGTTTTGAAACACTCAGGTAAAGTGACTGAAGTGCTTCAAAACACCAGATCACATGACTAAAGCGATTCAAAGTGTCAATCCTTTCAGAAGCGTTTCGAGACTTGGCGAATCTCTGTTTGACTGGCAGGGTCAGAAAAAAAAACCCTAGTAACTGTGAGTAACTGCTGCAAATGGCCCGAGTTCGAATCCCGACTTGTACAAATACTCTTAAATTATGACTTGATGTATTTTGATGTTACTTTTTATGATAAAAAAACAATATTTGTTCACAGAGTGTTCATTCAGATGCCGGACCAATGTTAAAACAAAACATGTTACAAGTACAGAGCATTTAAAAACTAACATCTATAGCTGCATCACTCTGAATTTGAACGCTCACTGCTTCACTAAACCACTTGAAACCTCAACTCTTCAACGTGAGGTTTAATACCTCCACTTGGTCAACTGAACTGCGATACATAAAAATGACCACTAGAGACCACATAGAAATGTTTCGAAGCTTGGACACCTTTGCTTTGGCTGATCTAGTGTTTCACGAAGCCTCGCTTTGCCCACCACCAATACAGACAAATGGTCAGGCTAGGCGGCAAAGAATCAAAACGGTAAACAAGACTGGGATCAAAACACTGCAAGACAAACAGGGAAAAGCACTTTGTAAAGTTTGTGAGAGAAACAAGACTCAGCAACGTGTATGAGAAAGTGAGTGGTTTAAATACTCCAGATAATCAATGATCAGGAGTTTCAGCTGTGTATGTGTGTGTGTCCTAATGACTATCAGCTGTGGTGACCATCATTGATGAGTACAAAGAGTTCTGGGAGTTGTAGTTCAGTTCGGTTCAGTGGCTAAATTGTATTTGTCCATCTGCAACTTCTCGATCGCTGGTCATCATAACAACAACAGTGTTTTGTTCTGTAGCTGATCGAAACAAAAGTCATTTCTTAGGGGGGGGGGGGGGGGGGGGGGGGGGGGGGGGGGGGGGGGGGGGGGGGCTAATAATAATAGCAGAACCAATTTTAAGCACTTTTTTTACAGCCAGATATTAATAAAAAACGTTTCTCCAGAAGAACAATATAATAGGAAATATGGTGAAAAATGTTATTTATCACTTGGGAAATATTAGAAAAAAGAATGAAAATTCACAGGAGAACGAATCATTTTGTCTTTTTTTTTTATAATTATTTTTTTCATGGTTTTTACCTTTAATGTATAGGACAGTAGAGGAATGTATGGGGAGCAGAGAGAAGGGGAAGAATCGGCAAAGGACTGCGAGGCGGGAATCGAACTCGGGTCGCCGTGAGCACCAAAGTACATGCGTCAACGCACTAACCACTACACCACTGGTGCTGACGAATAATTTCGTCTTTAAATGTAACCTGTTTTGCCCATGAGATAGTTAAATATTTTATTCAAAATTATCTTTTTTTTCCATTCAAAAGTTAATAAATAATCTCTTGCCCAAAGGCAAAAACAACACACAATCATGACCAGTGAGATTAAAGGGGCTAAGAAAGGAATAATATGAAGACAAATTAAATAAATGAAAATACCCATATTGGTTATTAGTGTACTTTGAGTCAGATCTGCCATCTTCATGAACACTGTAAAAATATCTGTAAATGAGCAGTTTTCCATATTTTGTGCTTCATGTTTTTATTTTCCCCATTTATTTGTGCTTTTGAAGTGCATTACGAGACCTTAATCTGTCTTCTGACAACTTTTAACCTTGAAAAGTTGGAAAAAGTGACTTTAATTAACGTTAAAAGTGATATATTGTCTGTGTTGGCATTGTATATATTACGTAGCAAAAACCTTGTATTAAACTGCCAGTACATTTTCTGCAATTTTACAAACTCATTTCCTAATGCTTATACATTATACTATTTCAAACTACTAAAATGTCAATAAAAATCACTTTATTAAACTGTAGAGTTGAATTTTCATCATCAAAATTGGACTGAGCAGAGATCAACATCCCATAATGCAATTGACAACCATAAATAAATGGAAAACATTGGTCTAACTGAGGAAATGCTGCAAACATTTGGAGCCTAAAACGATTTCTTGCATTTAAACCTGAAAACAAACCTTTTTTTTCAGTAAAGTTTATAATAGTTTATAATCCACTATAAATCTGGAGTTGTTTGCCACCATTCGACATTTATAACAATCGATTTACCATTAATTTAATAGGGCTCTGTATACGATTGGCCTCAGGATGCTACAGTACGCGCCTGCCAAAACATTTTACCACTGCATCGTTTCTCTATCGTATACTCTTCTAGTATCCAATGCAGGGTTAGCAGGGATCACAACTCAGGGTTAAAAGTAATTCAAACCCGTTTTAAAAAAAGTGACACGTGAATTAACTCAGGGTTAAACAGACGTTAGCTCAGGGTTAAGCACACAGTATGATAAAACCTGAGAGAGAAGCAGTGCAGAGAGCAGCGTATCTGCAGGAGTCTGCCATTGTCAGGACATCCAGACAGCTGCTTTGTAATTACGGAGAAATGCAGTCAGCCGCGGAGGAGATTTCAGGACAGCGTTCAGCGGCTCGGAGGATGTGATTAGATATCTGAGACCTCTGAGAGCACCTGGCGGCTGGAGAAACTGGAAGCACGAGCAGAACTCCTCGGGAAATCACAGCATTATAAAAACAATCTGGGTAAATGTCGGGCGGTGACTCTGGCAGGTGTGAAGGGTTTCCCATCTATCCCCCCTCTGTTTTCAATTACAGCGGCGTGGAGAGGTTAAAATGGTCCCGAGACAGACTCCAGAGGGTTTCACTTCTGAATCTGGATGCGTCTCATCACTACAGCCAAACAGAATCTCTGGACCTTTTTTTTTTTCCGTTTTAGTGCAGAATTTTGTGAAAGATTTCTGCTGAATGCTTTTGAGAAAATATGGGCTAAAAATACTTTTTATTTTTATTTAAAGGGTATCTATTAGGCAAAAATCACTTTTATAAGGGTTTTAAACACAGTTGTGTGGCAGCAGTGTGTGAATATAACCAGCATCTAATGGTAAAAATGCATTAATTCTATATTTTCTAATCTCACTTGATAAAAACACTGCAGAAACACTTTGATTGACATTCTCCCTTTGTACGTGTTATCAGAAGGGGAAAGCCCCGCCCATTAGTGACTATCTCTCCTTTATTAGCATAGAAAGCCCTGAGTCAGAAGTAGCCATTTTAAATCTGCTGCTATGCTGACACATAGGCATTTTAGCTCCACCCTCTTTGAACATCTCATTTGAATTTAAAGCGACAGTTACCAAAAATGGCACAATTGGCTCAAAGCCTAAAAGGGGCACTTTCAAAGAGTTAGTTCAAACATTTGTTGTGCGGTATTTTAAGCAGATTTTTCACATACATGCCAAGGTTATTATAGTTAACCAAAATGAATGAAAAAACAGGAACTAGAATTAAAACAAGCATTTTCGTTAACTGGAATAAAAAAAAAACGAGTTTGTTTTTTTTAAATAAGAACTAATTGAAACTGTATTGTATACATACAAAACTAACTGAAACCAACTACAATTATAGCAAAAATGTCCTTCGTTTTCATCTTTGTAAATGTATTTAATAGACTGTAAGCCTTCTAGAAGTAAATCTATTTACTTTGCGCTGCCAAATGTTTGACCTGTACGGCACCTCAGAGTCTGAAATCTTACTGCTGCCATTGGCTAGACCAAGTCAGTCATCCTCGCTGTTGCTCCTGTGACAAAAACAACGTCTGGACATGACAGCAGCACAGTGAATTAAATACGAACAGAACAGCAGCACAGAACATTAAATACGACCCGAGCAGACACAAAATTATTAATTTAACACACTTGTCTCCAATAATGGGTTTTATTTCTCTATTAGTGATCGCGAACGAATTGTTCTTTTTAACCGGATCTTCTACTGTAGGTGAACCGGTTGATTTATTTGAAATGGTTCAAGTCTCCAGTAACGTTAAGCACTTATCCACAAACAACTTACATTTTACATGCCTGATACCCCCTTCTGACTCATAATAAACCAAGATACACTGAGTTATTCAGCTATTAGAGCTGTAGACTGAGATCAGATTTGATAAGTGGTGAACCGATAATACTGCACATGCGTGATTCAGTGAACCGAACACACAGTACATG
The DNA here is from genome assembly GCF_903798145.1 of Danio aesculapii. Classification (NCBI taxonomy): domain Eukaryota; kingdom Metazoa; phylum Chordata; class Actinopteri; order Cypriniformes; family Danionidae; genus Danio; species Danio aesculapii. Next base: position 8,305,560 of record NC_079456.1, read on the forward strand.
ACAGTCTGCTGTGACTGAACTAAATCTGGCGAAACCTTAGTTTATTTTATAACAGAAAGTCATAATGGAATTTAAATAAGTGAATCATGCTTCAGTTGGGTTGCAAAACATAATTGTAAGAAACTTTTTCAGATCATGGTGATATTTTAACTGTCTGAAATCATGATTGCTGACTACATATTTTTGATATGTTGAGGGCGAACTTTGGAAGATTGAAACAAACTATCCGGTTCACGTTAAAGATTCAAACTTCCCATCACTACTGTGTTAGACGCAGCCTTGCACACATATTTTACTTAAGGCTGGTTAAAGATGGTTGTGTTCTTGTGTCTAAAAATGTAGCCCATCTTTGGTTGAGTTTTATTATACAATATTTGTTCTAATGATTTTGAATCTTGAACAAATATCTTAATTAAAAAAAACTACTAAAACTAATACTGAAACTAATAAAAACTAAACAAACTAAGCAATTTCAAAATAAAGCAACTAATAAAAACTAAATCTACCTCAAATCTACCCAGAACTAATCTAAAACTAATTAAAACTAACTGAATTTGAAAAGTCAAAACTAACCAAAACTAATGAAAAATCCAAAACTATTATAACCTCGACACACAGTAGGGATGTCAGAGGCTTATTTAATATCTTGTAAAAATAGGCATAAGTCTTATCTATATCAACAAAAACATAAAATATTACTAATCTCCTAAACATTTGAACATTTACATATTGTTAAATATATAACAAAGAAATATTTTTAAAATCTTAACAAATGTATATTTTGATACGCATTTACATAAGTGAACAGATGAAATGACAGGGTCAACAATCTGCAGAAGTCTGTTTTTTGAAATCAGCTTTATTCTGTAGATTTCTCTGGGCACAGATTCTGTGTGGGTCTCCTCATCACATGTGATTGACTTGCAGTCTTGCATCTGAAATGATGGTTTGGATATTTGCAGTTCTGCAATCAATGGTATCCAACGTAACGTCACTTTCTGCATCTCGAGTGCTCAAAACTGATTGAACTTTAGCAGAAAGGTCATTGACGTTTTCTCCTCGCAGCATTCTGACCTTCAGCTGGAAAACATGCCCTGTGTGTGCTGCTGTCATGTAGCTTGCTTTTTTAAAAGAAGGCTTAAGCCCTATTCGGACAGGCTGTTGTTTCTTATGGGGACGTCTGTGAAAGAAAAATCTCCCGAGGTCCTTAGTTATTTAACACAAGCTTTCGGATAGGACAGGATGTTATAGTGGCAGTGTTGGGTAAGTTACTTCAGAAAATTAATTCATTACTAATAGGCTATATGCACACAGACTTATTTAATCAGGCAACCCAAGGGCTTCTGGTGAACTGTCACGTCTGAGATCTGATTTCTTTAAAAAGCAGCGATCTTCACTGCCTGTTTGATATACAATATGAAGTGGGTCTCAGACCGGACAAGAGGCATTGCATTAAATTACATTTCCCCCCACCATGTCTTAAAATTAGGACAGTTTATTTTACCCCAGTATTTTCATCGGAGTTTCTGCGCTAGCCTGTTGCTACTGTCTTTCATTTCGTTTTACGCTTGAACAACTAAATGAATACTTAAGTCTATTCAACTGAATGTATTGTAATTACATTGCAACATCAATGCTGTAAAAACAACCTTGTGAAATTGAAAATAGTCACATTAAGCGTTCACCGGAAGTTTATCATTGGCTTTAAACCTTTAAAACGTCCTCGTCTGTGTGAACTGCGCTTTTTTTTAAATTTACTGGTAAAGTCGTTCCGTAAATTTTCCAGATATTTACCGATAACACTGTGTGAAAGGGGCTATTATATATGGCATTTAGGCCGTGAAAACTCTAATGGCGGATGGCTGCTTCTCACTCAGGGCTGTCTCACATTATCATTAAAGCACTCGGTTAGATGTTAGTATTTTTTATTTATTAGGGCTATCAATATAACATAGTATCTTGATTTTTTTGTGGCAACTCTATATGAATACAGGGATGCCCATATTGATACATCACCAATATTTCATTATGCTATTTGATTGAATAATAAAAAGAGTAAATTGATGGTGAATTGCAGTAAATCAGTTTCTTTACTAGTGTTTTTTCTGGTGAGCGGGTCACCTTCAGCACACAGTTAGTCAAATAAAAATGGTGGCATCACAGTAAGATACATACAACATTTATGACAGGTTTTCATTTGACCATTGATCAGCTTGGCAATACCATGTTGCATAGCAGCACTAAAACTGAAGTCAGATAAAAAAAGGATTTCGAAGTTAGAAATTGCAACATATAGCAGAATTTTACAATATATTACAAGGCACAATAATATTGTATCATGACGCCAAGTATCATGATAAAATTGTATAGTGGTGACTCTGGTAAGTCACACCCCTAGTATTCATATGTGGGATCTAGGGGTGGGCGGTACACCGGTGTCATAGTCATCCCCGGTGTGACATTGCGCCACGACATGGATTTTCTAATACCGTCAATACTGTAATAAATCAATTATGCGCCTTGAACAGCTGCATTTACATCAATAATAGCTAATTCTAAATAATAAGGCATTCAATTTTCTTCAAACGTTCAGTTGTGGTCTGAATACATGTCCTTATACTACAGGGCTCGAAATTGCAACCATTTTGGTCGCATGAGCGCCCGAAATTTAATCTATGCGCCCTCATAATATATTTGGGAGCATTTGTGTGTCTGAATATAATGAACAGGGAGCTTTTGTTACTGCAGGAAATGCAAACGGCTGAAGAGTGAAAAGTTCACAGGTTTGCAAACATCACCTAAAGTTATAATAATAATAATGGCGCAGATGACAGCGATCATGACATGAGGTAAATGTTGATCCGCCAGCTGAGATCAATCGAGTGTTTTCGGTGAAGGTGCCCGAATCTCGATGCATTGCATTCACCGCGTGTTCAGCGCAAATGTCCGCTAAATATAAAATCTAACACTGTACACATCTTCGTCAAAGAAACTCGCCTTTACTAAGTTTACACTGAAACTACAGATCATAACAAAGAGCGGAATTGCGCTGGTGGTCATCGCGAGAATCCTGCTCTGTCTGCTCATTAATTGGTGCGGCTGACTCTCCTGCTTTAATCCACCAACACAGAGAAATGAAGATCAGCTCATAACGAGACTGAGCATTTACAATGACCCAAACCAAAACTTTTAAAGAGTGATAGAAGTGAGACTTTCTTTAGTCTGTTCTTCCATGAGATGTATATTATTTTGCTATTTAAAGTAATACCATGATATTATACCGTCACTGTTCAAAAGATGAAAAATACAGTGATATTAATTTTAGGTCATATCGCCCACCCCTAGTGGAATCCTCAAATATCATTTGTGAGATTCATTAAAAAATGAGCTAGATTCACATGGGTTGGTGTCAGCATTTACATGATCATCATGGCAACAATTACAACCTGTTACAGTTGACCACAACACAAAAAGGCGGCTTTTAACAGTTAGTCAGTGATTAACAGCCTGTACACAAAACTTCTAGCACTTTCTAAAACCCAAAGTGCAACTGTACAGTGCATTTCAGTGGTCATAATGAATTTAGAAATGACTTTTGGATGGATATCCTTTGGAAACTCAGAGATGGGGACTCTGATTGCAATTCACATTACCACACAACCTTGGTGTACTTGAGGCAGACTATCTTGTGGACTGTTGTATTTGAGTTTGAGGGGTAGATGGTAGTGGTAGATAGTGGTGTTCTTGTGTTAAAAAAAGTAGCCTATATCTTTGGTTGAGTTTTATTATATAATATTTATTCTGATGATTTTGAACTTGAACAAATATCTTAATTTACAAAAAACTAATACTGAAACTAATCAAATTAAATTAAAACTAGCTGAATTTGAAAACAAAAAGAGGAAATAAAAACTAAAACTAATGAAAAATTCAAAACAATATAACCTCAATACACACTCGGGATCTCAGAGGCAAGCAAGACCTTTTATTTTTGTTTTAAAAAAATGAACACTTAAAAATGAAAGGGAACCTACTATGGCCATTTTTGTAAGATGTAAAATAAGTCTCTAATGTCCCAATGTGTATGTGAAGTTTCAGCCTAAGATACCCCATAAATAATGTTTTATAACTCTTTGAAACTGCCCCTTTTAGGTGTTGATGCTAATCGTGCCGTTTTGGTGACTGTCGCTTTAAATTCAAATTCAACGGTATCTCTGTGAAAAACTGAACGTTGGTGTTTGTCAAAAACAGTCTGTAATTCACGAAGGAAAACACAGAAAATCTGTATTCCGATGGCTGTAAAATCACCAACCACCTACTGTAAATGATGAAAACCCCCTTATGTCCCCCTGAGAAACCATTAGGCTTTAGTCTAATAGTTGTGTTGATTTGGTTTTTACGGTGTAGTGTTTCCGTTTACGGATCTATTCCAAAATCTGCTGACCTCCCTAAATCAAGAGCATCAGAAGACACCATACGCATAATGATTGCTTTTTAAGATTCCCAATTTCGTATCCTGCGGTAAATATACGATCCAAAGTGAACAGTAATGAGCCCTAATGAAAGCATACGCCGGGAACGTCTAGACAAACATCCCCTCTACTATCAATCTAATAATATAAAACACTATAACTATAGTGCTATATCAGTTATGCTACTTATTAGCATTTTCTAGAGCTCTAACAAGAGAGAACGACAATAGCAACGCAAAGGTCATGGGTTTGATTCCTAGAGAACTTTAAGCTGCTTTGGAAAAAAACATCAAAGTGCAATAATTTGTTGAGTAAAACACTGAACACACATCTGTTTAGCTGTGCCTTTACTGAATGAGCACTGTGCTACGTCTTTCTTTTATTCCTGTTTATGTAAATCACTTTAAATTACCATGGTGTATGAAATGTGCTATATAAATAAACTTGCCTTGCCTCCATTACTCCATTTAAATCAAGTCAAACATTCAAAAGCAGTTCTTATATTAAGATAGCTGTCTTTAAAGGTAATAAACTTTATGTTTTGGAACAGCTAAAGTGAACGCTAACATGTACGAATTTGTATCGATTCTGACATTTGCGTTGAGCTTTTTGACATTACTGATGCTCATTTAACAGCTGATTCACAGTCTGTTCACTTTAACCTGTGGATTATTATTATTGATGCCGCGGCAGTCTAGCAAACACATATTAATCCTAAACTAAACCTCCTAAGCAGATTACTGATGTTTAGACGAGGCTGAGGGCCATGCTGATATTATGCAAATCGGACTGGAAGTGTGGATTGAATCCTAAGCTTTTCAGCTGGAATCATTTAGCGTTTGGTTGGATATCTGGAGTGTAAAAAGAGAAATATCTGAAAAGAGCTTTTATTCCTCAGAGACTGAATGAATCCAGACAGATGAAATGCAATTATCAACTTAATCTATAGTTTATTAGCAAACTAAACCAGAAATCAGTGGTGTTGGAGAAGGTCGGTATGATGCATGGTTATTTTAGTAAACAAAAAGACTAAAACTATTAGCTATTAGTTAAAAACATTCTGTTTGTCAACAGAAATAAAATGAACAAATCACAATAAATGAAACACTAAGGGTGTTTTCTCACCTGTATATCTATTGTTTTGTTCCGAAACAGGGATTATTGTTTAATTTTAGTTTCTAAATGGACCAAAAAAGTTAACAAGTCACGTGCGAGTAAAATCTCCTCACATTGGTCAGAGTTTCAGGGTTTATTTTTCAGGGTCCCACGGATACTGCTTAGCTGTCATATGTTGCTATTTTAATTTATGACGATGATAATTAAGACATTATAAGCAAAAACGGTGCGCTTTAATTTTGAATGGTGACACCCACAGACATCGTCACCAAATAGAAATCTAAGAGGTTAGACTTTCTCATACAGAGCCTCATTTCAGTTGTCAAGGGTTCATTCTATTGAATCAATTAACCGATTGCCCATCATTTTTTGTAACATTTAATTCGTTATTTTAAAACAAGAATAAGACATTTAATAAGTTTGTTTTCATTATTAATTTTGAGGTTGAAAAAACGATGGCTAGAATTTTGAATGTAGAATCCCTGACCGATTGTTTTGGCGCGTTCAGAGTGCGATTGCTGGATTCACATATGCCAAACGAACCAAGCTAATGGGGTAAATGTACCAGGTTTCAAAACAAACATCTAGATGTGAAAGCACCCTAAAACCAACAAAACAAAAAAACATCTTCTAATTTTTCTTCGTTTGTCAACATTTTTGTAGCTAAGCATGTTTAACTATGCATGTATTAATATTAAGAAGATTGTGACTTATACAGAATTTTTACTTTTATTCATTGACATTGCATTTATCTGGTTTTTGGATTCAATGTTCATTCAAAAGTTGTTTTATTTTAATTACTAAGAGGTTCGCACAAGATTTATTGTACATTATAATGTAAACTTTGCTTTGCGCTACACTGTTAACCCTACTAAACTGTAATTAGTAAAGCTGCAACTAAAAATATGAAAAAACAAGTAGAATAACAATTCACAAAAAATAAAACTTATCTAAAATCTACAACTAACACAACCATAAATAAAACAAACTAAACTGAAATTTAGAGCAAATTGTAAAAATTGTATCGAATTAAATCTAATATAAAACTGTAAAACTAAAATACTTTGGTATGATTGGCTCTCATGTAAAAGTGAGGAGTCGTTTTAGATTATTAGGGTTAATGTGTCGTACCTGTTTCTCCCCACACAGGCAGGTATTCATCCTGCTGGATGTCCAGCATTATCTCCAGGCCATTTCCCATCCCTCCCTTCGTGGTTATCAGCAGTGGTCGGCCGTCCTGTCCAGAGTTGAAGGTGTAGCATTTCCCATAGCGCGTGAAGATCTGCAAAACAAACAGACTTTGGGTAAGAAATGGTGAGGTACAATCAAAAAATGATGTTTGCTCAAACTACTTATTTAAAATGAGCTGAAACTCATTCTTGAGTTTTTTTTGGGGAAACTTGATTAATTCATGTGCAATCCATTTAAATTTGTAAAACTAACATGTTAACTTAATTCCTTCATGTTGTCCCTATACAAATCGATCGTGTTGAACTGGGCATTAGGGCAAATGAACAAATGCAAATGTTGTGCGTTTGATTCCCAAAGATAAAAACTGATCAAATGTATACTTTCAACAAAAATGGTAGTTGCTTTGTGTAAAACTAATGTACATTTTATTTTAACTGTTAAGATAGCTTAATTTAGATGTGCAAACTTGTTGCCTTAATTCATTTAGGTAATCTTAACCAGTGTGTACAGAGCTGAAAAGTTCAATTTATGACTTTGAGACCTTTCTTTTAAATACCAACTTATATAAAATGTAAAACCACCAAACCTGCAATGAAAATATATGCGAATACTTATATTGATCTGTGTAAACTATAAATAAAAAACTAGCAAAATCAGTGGTATCATTCACATTCAGTACATATTAGACAACTGAAGAAATATTAAAGCCACAAATGTTTTATTTTAATCACTGATTCATTGAATCATTCATTCTGATGATTTATTCAAACCTTTAAGAATGGATCACCGAATCACAGACTCAAATGATTCATTTAAGAACAGATTTATCCATAAAGAAGCACAAATGAGAGACAGAAATGTTCAGCTCTGACTTGAACTACTTTTTATTGGAGAAACAGAAACAAACACAAAAGTGTCTATACTGTACATTTACATAAGCACAATAGTGTTAATACATTTAAATTGTTTGTTTAAATTCAGCCCATTTAAATTGTTTGCAGCAATTTTGCAGAAATCTTTTTTTTTTCAGTGCCAACGCAACGCTACAGTACTAATAATGCAAACCACTTGTGTTGCTTTGTGTTGGAAAAATATTACTCGTCCTTCCATTGGACTTTGGTTGAGAAACCTAATAACATCTTTGGCTCTTGAAAAGCTCACACACTGTATGTAATAAGAAAAAATCCTCTGAATTTGGTGATGTCTGGAAGGTGTTTCTGAACTTTGTGAAAACTGGATGTATTGAAGCAGCTTTGGAAGTCTGAAGTTATTTTTAATGATTATTATTTAAGATTTTTTTTTCCCTAAACCTGTCTGGTTTATTGGGGTTTGATTTATTGTAAAACATTGTAAAACTTAATAAAGACATGTTATATAATAATGCAAACTACTAATATTAATAACAACACAAGACAAGCAGAATTCTGCTTAAAGATTCCCTAAAGCTGCATTAATTATCCCAATGCTGATCAAACGGCCATGAATAATACATAAATCCACTAATAATACAGTTAAAATGTTCAACGGGTGCACATTTCTGAAAGCCTTTGGTGCGTTTTTATGGAGGCACTTCTTTTAAATGTCAACACGAGCATATTCATTAAAGTCCGAGTTAAAAGGTGCTTCAGAAAAGCACCCGGCCGCACTTCCTGCTGCTTTCAGCGTCTTACGCGGCGACTTTCAGGAAATCGTTTGATTAATTATAGAGCATTTCGTGACATGATCTATGCCAGGGCAGAAGGGCTCGTCCCACCCGTCTTAATTGAAACTGAACTAATGGACATCTAATCTGATCACAGACCGCCGGATATGGAGAACGTGGCGTCTCAGAAACACAAGCGCTCCTCGCTGCGGGAGAAGCTGATTACCATCGCAGACAAATGAGGAAATTTCAGCGGGGAGGAAATGAAACGGCCACGTTATTAGAGGAGCTGGTAACGCAATAAGAAACTGGCAGGAGCTCTCCGGGGAATCACACCTGAGAAAGAAATGCAACACGTGTCTCTATTAAAGAGATAAAAATAAAGAAAAATCCTCTTCATTTGCTCATCCACAGGTCAGCCAAGACGCCTTTCTTTCTTCAGTAGAACTTTACTAAAGATTTTGAGCTGAATCTGTGCTCTTTTGTGATTCATTTTATGCCAGTAAATGGTGATAGGTTGTTTAGATTAAAAATAAACACATAAAAATGAGTCCAAATCAATAGTCACGGCTCTTGATGACACACTGAGGTCTTGTGAAGAGAAATGATCTGTGTAAAACGGCATTACAGTATGTATGTATATATATATATATATATATAGAGAGAGAGAGAGAGAGAGAGAGAGAGAGAGAGAGAGAGAGATAGATGGATATTCAACTGTTTGTGTGTGTGTGTGTATATACAAATATATATACACACACATAAACAGTTGAAGTCAAAATTCTTAGCCCCCCCCATGTTTTTTTCCCCCCAATTTCTGTTTAATGGAAAGAATTTTTTTTTTCAGCACATTTCTAAACATAAGTTAATAACTCATTTCTAATAACTGATTTATTTTATCTTTGCCATGATGACAGTAAATAATATTTGACAAGATAGTTTTCAAGACACTTCTATACAGCTTAAAGTGACATTTAAAGGCTTAACTAGGTTAAACAGGTTAACTAGGCAGGTTAGGGTAATTAGGCAAGTTATTGTATAATGATGGTTTGTTCTGTAGACTATCGAAAGCAAATCTAGCTTAAAGGGGCTAATAATATTGACCTTAAAATGGTTTTTGAAAAAGTAAAACCGCTTTTATTCTAGCCGAAATAAAACAAATAAGACTTTCTCCAGAAGAAAAAATATTATCAGACATACTGTGAAAATTTCCTTGTTCTGTTAAACCTCATATGGGAAATATTTAAATGTAAAAAAAAAAATCAATTAAAAAAAATATATATATTCAAATTTCTGGGAATTACCGCCACAAAATCAGTCAGTTTTATCGCGAAATATCACAAAAAAAATTGCGAAAAACTAGGGGATCTTATTAGCATTAATCCACAGCCTGGTTTATATTTGGCGCATATACGAATGTAGTCCTGTTCTTTAATGACAAATGAGGGCTGGTATCTATCAACAAACGGTGTCACCTGACCTCCCGTCCAAACATACTCTCGACCATTTGTCATCAAAGCAACCAAAATACATTGGCACGTTTGACAAGACTGTGGTTTAAAGCTAAAAATAATGTACATTTCTTACACAGACCAATCATTTTGTTCCAGTGTGTCATCAGGAGACATGGCTATTGATTTGGACACATTTGTATGTGTTTTTTTAGTCTAAAAAGACTGTCACCATTCACTGCCATTATATGAATCACCAAGGACAACGGATTCAGCTCAAAATCTTCGTTAATGTTCTACTGAAGAAAGAAAGGCAGCAACATCTTGAGTGACATGTGCACAAGTATGTTTTTATTTAAAGGGGAACTATTATGCACCTTTTTACAAGATGCAAGTCTCTGATGTCCTTAGAATGTGTATGTTAAGTTTAAGTTCAAAATATCACAAATAACGTAATTATAGCTCTTTGAAACTGACCCTTTAAGGCTTTGATCCAATTGTTGTCGTTTTTGTGGCTGTCGCTTTAAATTTAAATGAGATTGTGCTCTTTTCAAAAGAGGGCGGAGCTAGAAATGCCTGTGTGTCAGCATAGTGGCAGATTCAAAAACAAGACTAATGTCCTTTGCTAACGAAGGAGAGATCATCACTAACGGGTGGGGCTTTCCTCTGATGACACGTACAAAAGAAGAATGTCAATCAAATAGTTTCTGCAAACTGTTTTTATCAACTGTGATTATAAATAATATGTTTTTCCCATTAGAAGCTGTTTATATTCACAGTCTGTTGCCACATGTCTGTAATTAAATGTTTAAGGAAATGTTAAGTTTTGGGTGAACTATAACTTTAATATTTCCTTCTGTTTAAGATGCAAACATCTCGACGCCACTGAATGACGTGTCCGATATTAGTTTGTGTGAGCTGAAATGCTGCAGACTTACAGATGAATAGTTGAGTTCATCAACCAGATGGGGCTCTTTTATAAATGTACATATTGGTGAAAATTGGAAAAAACAACATATAGATTCTGTTCTGAGTTCTGAATGTTTCTATGAGATTCCAGACATTTATAAGTCAATGGCTGCCATACATGCTTTTAAAAAATTTCAACACTGAAACACTGCATTGAAGGAATTGTGTTCAAAATGAATGGCACAAGGTCAACTAACAAAATAACCTCAAAAATGTATATAAATGCACAATTTTTGATTTCACGTTAATATTATTTGGTAGTTATTTTGAAACAGTTTTAGTTAATAAACTCTTACCACTTTTGTTTCAAAGAGTATTGTAAGGACACTCAGAAATAAAGGAACAAAACCTGATATAACTATAAAGAGGCAACAAATTAAGAGTTTGGTGAGGCAAAAGTCAGAGTTAATGGGTTTATTAGTGAGAATTGTACCTTAAAATTAAGTAAATATACTTTGAAACGAATACACTCTCAAATTAAAGATAAAAAACCGGTTACTGATAGGGATGCTCATAATAACTGAATTACTGTTAACCGAAAGGATGTGTTTTTAAATTAACCAAAATGAGCATCTCTAGTCACCAGAAACTTTTCGAAAGGTACACTTTTACACCTAACAGGTCCATGTTTATACCTTTAGAGGTACTTATTGATACCAAAAAATTACAAATGTGATACAAAAGTGCAATTTTTGAAAAGTTACCACCCCAGTGAAGGTTTTGTTCCCTTTTAATTTGAGTGTATTTGTTTTGGTCACACTTTATTTTAAAGTACAATTATTGCTATTAACCAGGGGCACACTTAGTGATTTGAGCTTCCTAAGAAATTCCAGGTATGGCACCCCAGCATTGAAACTCAAAACATTCTCTTTCTCTATATATTTTTTCTCTGTAAGCGCTCATCATCTCTGACAGGTGTTTCGGCCAGAAAGCAAGAACACGGAGTTAGCTGCGTTAATTTTTTTCCCCCCAAAATTCTCCCTCTTGCACATTGTACCTGCCTCTACCTCAGCTCTACTCTGATCGCTGGCAGACTGGTAGTGTCTTCAACATTATCTCAGCGTCTTTTGAACCACTCAAACCTCGCGCATGTGCAATACTGAAGTAACATTCCACTTTTCATGGGGGTCCCTGGTTTTGAAAAGAAGTAATAATGTTAAAATCTTAACGATTATAGACGGATTTTCCAACATATGATAGAAAATGTATAAAAGAGCTATATAAATAATATAGGCTTCTCGGCATTGGTTGGGGCCTCCTTTCCTGGGGACCTAAGCAGCTGCTTACCTCACTTATTGGTTAGGTTCATCCCAGCTATTAACAAACCCATTACCTATGACTTTTGCCTCAATAAACTCTTAATTTGCTACTTATCAATAGTTAGTAAGGTAGTAATTAAGCTTAAGTATAAGGTAGGATTAGGAATATATAATAAAAAATGCTTCTAACAATCAGTCAATATATTAAATATATGCAGGTTATAAACCACTAGTTAATAGTGAGAATTGGTACTTAAACTACAATGTTACTGTCATTATATTTATTCATAAAATGCCAAGATATCAACACATTTATGAAAAAAATACCTCGTTAATAGTCCCATAAAATTAAATGAAAGTTTTTTAGATGTTAGTATTGTATCAGTATTGTTACATTTTAAGATATCTATAAGCTAGTGTGCTCCAAAACAGAGACAAAATTTGCTTTAAGATATAAGACTAATATAAACACGTAAAGCTTGTAGTTTGTCACTTTCAAATAAATGGATCAATAATTTTATTCAAGTCACCTTAAAACCTCAGTTTGAATTGAATTGAATTGAATTTTATTTGACAGATTTTAGACAAGCTGTACAAGTATCCCATACATTTTGAAATAAAAACTGTTGAGGATAAAAACACAATAAAGCCCTGAGCTTGTTTCCATTGTGGTCCTCGCTGTTAAATAAAACAAAGTATGGCTCCAAAATACCGATGATGCATAAAACAGACAGTACCTCATACATTTTAAAACGGGAACAAAATAATTCACAAATACATTCCTTCATTCATGAATTTTTCTTTTCGGCTTAGTCCCTCCATCAATCAGGGATCGCCACAGCGGAACGCACCATCAACCTATCCAACATACGTCCCACGCAGCAAGTTGCCTTCCAGCTACAACCCTATACACAATCCGGTAACATATAAAATAAAAACATCCTCGTCCACCATGCAAACTAATTATCCTCATCAAACAACCATCTTTTGATTACTTTTTTTAACCTCCTTAAATCTTTTATTTCCTTGATGGATTTTGGTAATTTGTTCCACATGATTGCACTTGTGTATAAAAACATATTTTTCCCCACTAGACTTCTAAATTTAAATAAACAAATATTAAAATCCCAACTCCTAGTACTATATGAATGCTGTTGCCTCACCATTTGAAAATAGTTCACCAAATAACTAGGAACCACATTATTAAACATTTTACGTACCATTCCCAGTTTTAAAAAACATACTCTCTTACTAACAGTTAACATGCCTAATTTTTTAAAAGACTCTTTGTGCAAATGTGCTCTAGGATGAATTCTTTAAATTATTCGTACTAATTTATTTTGTGCCTTTTGCAATTTTTCCTTCATAATCTGTGAGCAGCTACTATACCAAAAAAAGGTAGCATAATCAAAATGGGGTTGAATTAAAGCTCCTGACATCAATTTTAAAGAATGAACATCCAACAGATCAGCTTGCCTTGCTAAAAACTTAATTTTTCCACATATCTTCGTAAAAACCTTTCTTGCCATAGCATCACCTGATAATTTATTATCTATTAAACATCCCAAATAATTTACAACATTTTTCGACTCTATTTTCAATTCATTAATCCTAACTACAAAACTATCATCTTTCTTTAATTTCACTTTTGAAGCAAATAAAATAGCTTCTGTCTTACCTATGTGCAAAGAAAGTTTATTGTCTAAAAACCAGTTATACACACCTTTTAACTGGAAACTCATGATTTCTTCCAGGGCCCTTTTGTCTTGATGAGATACTAAAATTGCAGCATCATCAGCATAGAGATAGAGTTCCTCTGAACATGCTATTTTTAAATCATTAATATATAAAAGAAAAAATAAAGGACCTAAAATACTTCCTTGAGGAACTCCACAATTGATTGATAAGGGAGTAGATAATATACCCTTTATGTCAACTCTCTGGCTCCTATCATGCAGATAGGACTGAATCCACTTTAGAGACGCTTTATCAAACCCAATTGCCTTTAATTTATATAATAAAATTTGATGGTCTACAGTGTCAAAAGCCTTCTGAAGGTTTCTCATAAAATCTCATAAATTCCAATCAAATGCTCTCTAGTACCTGAAATGCCTCGCCCCCTTCAAGACGCTTTTCATTTGGTGCACTTGAAGCGATAAAACAAAACTATTGGCTGTTTTTTTAAAAAGGGTGGAGCTACACTGTCCCACCCTCTTTTCGTGTTTCGGTTAAGATTACAGGAACACATTTCAAAGCACGTCATGGGACCTTTAACATATTAGTTTAAGTACCAACTCCCAAAATTAACTTCCTGCCTATTATTAAAATACTAAATGATACCTACTCAATACCTAAGCCAAACTATTAGCTTAATTATTAAGCAGTTAATTAGTTGTTTATTAAGCTAAAAGTTTGTTAATATCAATAATTGTGCCTTAAAATAAAGTGTGACGAAAAACTTTGATCAACAATTTTATGCAGCAGCAGTTTCGACAAAAACATCTACTAATTGCTAGCCTTTTCTTCCTATCACCAATAACCCCCCCAAAGGGAACTACAACTATAAATCTAACTATTAAAATATACAAGGCATGAAAATATATAAAATCCAAATAATGTCAAATGTTAAACCTGACCTAGTGATAGTAAACTGGCCCCAAACTCTCTATACTGACTCCCGTTCAGCAGCTCATCCTTGTAGTTATGGCCTATTTCTCAAAGCCTCAAGACCTGCAAACCGACACAGGGTTTTTATACATTGAAAAAAATGGATTTTATCACTCAAAAAAAAATAAAGAAAAGAAAAAAAGCAGCATCCACGCTAATGTTTTTAAAAGCTCTTCCACACAAACATGTTAGAATAATCGTTCCCGTTTACCATTACCGACAATAAGTGCTCCGGAGCTGCTTCCACATCCAAACTACTCCTGATGACAAAACAACATATACGGAGCGCTAAGCATAGAGACGCGAGGCTGTTGCCAAGATGAGTTGCTGTGTGGTTACCATGGCGACACTTGAGTAGTTAGGGTGGTGTTGACCTTGGGACGCAGGAGAGAGTTGACGTTAGCAGAAGCATTGTGGAGCCTCTCTGAGAAACTTCACAATGAAATCCCCTCAGCAAGGCCACCGGTTCATTAAAAGCGGATAACTACTTGTTATTTTGAAAGAATGGTCCTTCATGACGGCCTTAATATGCTAACAGTGCTTTTGAAAAATATTTACAAGGTCCAAAAGGGCCCCACAAGCCGTTCCACAAGGAAAATGAGTCACATTTTACGTGCTCCACTGGAGTATTTTCCAGTTGTTTTGAGGACAGACATGGATTTCTTTACTTGTTAACGTACAAAAGATGTACTTTAAATGCCTGAGGTTTAAGTATTTAAGTATTACAGGTTTAAATAGGTCAGGTTTCTTTCTAGCAGTTGTAATACTTACGTTTCAGTGAACTAAATGAATTGATTTAATTGAATTATAACTTATTTAGGTTTTCAGTGCTTTGAGAGATAATGAGGACATATTCTAACATAATTCTGACATACAGAATTGTTTGGCTATTTTAATAGACTATTGATTCTCATAATGTAATGTGATGGGGACGCTGACAAAGGAAGTGTGGATCCAGACGCAGGTTTATTACACAGAGATGGTCAGGCAAGCAACAGTCAACACAGGGACCAAACAGATGTAAACGGGCAATCCAGAGTCGTGTTCGATAAACAGGCAAAAGGCAGGCAGCATACAACGTAAATACAACAAACCAAACAAAGCAAGACTCTAACAGAGAAAGGCAAGGCAATCTCATTGTAATGTTCACAATGACAGATAAACAATCCATAATGATCCTCTGGCTGTGAGTGCGTGCAATCAGCGGAATGAGGAACAGGTGTGTGTGAGTGGTGCATGACTGGATCTTGTAGTACATATACCGGCGGATTTGTAGTTTATTAGCTAACAGCGTGTTTTGTGATCACAACCCATAGATTACCGGTTTTTGCTAAAAAAAAATGGATGAAATTCATCTGAACGATGAAGTTTACATCCTCAGTTATCTGAGCGATAAATTAATGATCAAGAAAAGTCACTAATCATTTTACTGTTTAATTTATCTCAAGTTTATTTGGATAGCGCTTATCACAAGAGTTATTGTTTCAAAGCAGCTTTACATAAGGGGCACATTATGGCATTACAATCAAGTTTAGAAAAGTTAATGGTGCAGTAAACAATCCATACAATCGTTTTACAATCGCTTGTAAAACATGGAAGACATTAAACAGACTCTCAGTGGTCATTAAAAATCTCATGGCACCTCTCAGCGTGTAAACCCTGGTATCCTGGCCAAATTATCCATGACCTCCCAATCACCCACATCCACCGAATTGGCTCTAGCACGGTCTCTCCACTCCCCCAATAGCTAGTGTGTGGTGAGCGCACTGGTGCCGTTCTCCTTTGCCAGCCCATCGCATCATCCAAGTGGATGCTGCACACTTGTGGTGGTGTGAAGAGACCACCGCCCCCCTGGCCATACACAATCAATGTGCTATATAAATACACATTACATTACAGTACATACATTACAAAGTTTTGTTTACAAATCTATACTGGGTTTACTCCCATCATATCTACAGAACCACATTTGTAAAAAGCCTGTTCTTAACTATAGCCTTCGGTCACAGGATGTTTATTTACTGTCTGTTCCTAAAGTGCAGACTGAGATGGGGAAAAAAAGGCTGTTAAGTATGCAGCACCTTTTGCATTGGAATAATCTGCAAACACAGTTGCAGTTTGAAGAGTTGATTTCACTAAATGCTTTTAAAAAGAGTGTAAATGATTTAGAACAGGGGTCACCAATCTTGGTCCTGGAGGGCTGGTGTCCCTGCAGGGTTTAGCTCCAGCTTGCCTCAACACACCTGCCTGGATGTTTCAAGTATACCTAGTAAGACCTTGATTAGCTTGTTCAGGTGTGTTTGATTAGGGATGGTGCTAAAATCTGCAGGACACCGGCCCCCCAGGAACAAGTTTGGTGACCCCTGATTTAGAAGCTGAAACAGGTTTGTAGATGTTTTAAATAGTTTGTCAGTGTAATTCATGTTAACTGTTAATTGCTTTTTGTTTGTTGTTTGTTAGACCCATGTGACGTGTACTGCCTAATCTTGGCCAGGATGCTCTTGTAAAAGAGATTTTTAATCTCCATGTATCTTTCCTGGTAAAATAAAGGTTAATAAAAGCATGGAAAAGTCAGTTTATAAAAATACCCATCTATGTGTGGACTTGGCCTGAATCTCAAGTGGAAGTTTTTGAAAATGCCGCCATTGTTGTGATTGTGTAAACACTCGGAAAAGAAAGTTTTAAAAAATGATGATGTCATGTGCACGCAGTAGGTGTTTTGGGGAGTGCAGGTTAACAAACTAACATATACATATGAAGTAGAGCTGCACAATTAATCGAAAAAAGATCGCGATCTCGATTCGACCCCCTATACGATCTTAATCCAGCATTTCTACGATTTCTACGAAGCAAAGGCGGCTGCACGAGTCTTTTCATTGTTTCACATACATTGCTCAGCGACATGGACACTTCCAAATGATGTTGAAAGAGTCACATACTGTATTTATGAGGTATAATTCACCTAAAAATTAAATTTTTTTTCACCAATAAAATTTGTCTTCATGTAATGCTGTATTCGCGGCGGGGAAATCACACGTGACTTAAGCTGCTGACCGTGACCTGTTACCACAGAGAGGGCGGGCTTAATGATAGATGCGCACGCGTCTACTTTAGTGAACAGAACCTGCATAGGCTGTGAGTAACAGGTAATAAAGTTGTAAATGATATTCAGTTTGTGGCACAGAGTGATCGTTAGAGAGCCGCGCGCGAAGTATGAACAGCACTTAGCAATGAAAATGAAAGCGAAAGCGTGCACATCATTTAAATGATCATATCGCATTTAGAGAAATGATTGCGACAAGCATTTGATATTTTTTCTTTCATAGCGAACTCACAGTTGTTCATGAAAATAAATGTTTTCAATCTAAGTATAACAACTCTAGCCTATATAATGTTGATTTTACCAGTGAATTAAATGGTCCAATAATGTTGTCAATGACAGATTGCAAGCATAGGCCTATATCTCAAACATAATTCAACATCAGAATTATTATAAGTAGAATAGAATTATTTTAGAAACCAGTAGACCTACACATAATATTATTGTTGTAATGAAAAAACAATAATAATCCAGACTCATATTAACCTTTATTTTACATCTACAGAATCGTGAGAAAATCGTGATCTTTATTTTAAGAAAAAAAAATTGCCAGATTCGTGTAGCTCTAATATGTAGTACTTATTTTGTGTGTTAGTGTTAATTTTGCTCAAGTGTTTGCGAACAATCCATCAGCAAAGTGTAAATTTAATTCACATTACAACCAAAAGTGGAGACACACAGCAAATTATACATGCACACTTTATACAAGTGCTAAGCCACCAATAGCACATCGTCACTTTACTAGCTGTTTACTAACAAAATGACAGCGCCAAATAATTGACAACCCTTGAATTAAACTAACGTAAAAATATCAACCCCTGATGAATAAAGGGACTAAACCAACGGAACATTAAGAATGAATACGATATAGTGTCTTTGACCATTTTCATAGATGTGTGTAATTGTGGATCATTTAAAAAACGTTGACGTCAAACAAAATGTTTCCAATTTAGGCAACATCACAGCAGTGTAAACATAGCCTTAGATACAGATGAGTTGCACACTGTTTTCCACTAAGTGGAGACCCCTCCCCCCACATCTCGTTTTTGATGTCCTCCAGAGGGATCAAGTGTAATTTATGTGCGTAAAACCTCCCTGTGCTTCACACCCTGATGAAGCCTGACCAATACAACACTACCTAATGCCGCATTCGAACGGAGCTCTAAGCGGTGTTAAATTTTTAGCATCTTGTGTGCCTTTACTGCTTTAATACAAGAGAACTCCCTCCGCTGGGACAGAAGACATCAATAATACATTATCATTTTTGCCCTTTGTAACTGGATTTATGAAAAATGAAAGGACTTTAAAACTTTTTTGCCACTGACGGGACTTTGAAGGAGCCGCAGCAGTCTGATCTCCCAGCAGGACGCTGTCAGCTGGCAGACTCTGTTCAGAGCATTCAGAGTTGACTGGAAGGGAATCACAGGGGAGGAACGGAGAAGTTGAAGTCTTAATCAGCAATTTCTTTGAAAATAAACTAGTGTGTGTAAGAACCCATGAGAACTTTAAACTCCAATGCAAACAGTCCCATCTTTAGAAGTAAATAAATCCTATAAAACCAGCCTTACAGCCTGCAGTTTTTACACTGCAGCTCTCACCTGGTCATCCACTGAAGCTATGCAAGGTTAACTCTTTATCCAGCAGTGTTTTCTTTTTAAAAGTAATGCATTACTCAATCCTGATTGACAGGGCCAGATCATTACACTGTGGCGAGCTTTGATAAAAGAGAGACAAAGCACAAGTGAGAGATTGATTTTATCTACACTTTCTTTTTAGATGCGATCTGATCTACACTTTCTTTTAAGATGCGATCTGATCTACACTTTCTTTTTAGATGCGATCTGATCGACACTTTTTTTTGAGATGCGATCTGATCTACACTTTCTTTTTAGATGCGATCTGATCTACACTTTCTTTTTAGATGCGATCTGATCGACACTTTTTTTTGAGATGCGATCTGATCTACACTTTCTTTTTAGAGGCGATCTGATCTACACTTTCTTTTTAGATGCGATCTGATCTACACTTTCTTTTTAGATGCGATCTAATCTACACTTTCTTTTTAGATGCGATCTGATCTACAATTTTTTTAATCAATGCGATCTGATCTACACTTTCTTTTGAGATGCGATCTGATCTACACTTTCTTTTTAGAGGCGATCTGATCTACACTTTCTGTTTGCATGCAGTCTGATCTAAACTTTCTTTTCAGATGCAATCTGATCTACAGTATTTTAAAATGAAATCTGATCTACAGTATTTTCAGACGCAATCTGATCTACACTTTTCAGATGTGATCTGATCTACACTTTCTTTTTACATGCAATCTGATCTCAAATTTTTTTCAGATGCGATTTGATCCACACTTTCTTTTCAGATGCGATCTGATCTACACCTTTTCAGATGCGATCTGATCTAAGCTTTCTTTTCAGATGCGATCTGATCTACAGTATTTTTACATGAGATCTGATCGACAGTATTTTTAGATGCAATCTGATCTACAGTAATTTCAGATGTGATCTGACCTACACTTTCTTTTTAGATGCGATCTGATTTACAGTATTTTCAGATGCAATCTGAGCTACAGTATTTTTAGATGAGATCTGATCTACTGTATTTTTAGATGCGATCTGATCTACACTTTCTTTTCAGAGGCGATCTGATCTACACTTTCTTTTTACATGCAATTTAAACTAAACTTATTTCTTTTCAGATGCGATCTGATCTACACTTTCTTTTTACATGCAATTTAAACTAAACTTTTTTCTTTTCAGATGTGATCTGATCTACACTGTTTTTCAATGTAATCTGTTCTACACTTTCAGTTTAGAGGTGATCTGATCTACACTTCTTTAGATGTGATCTGATCTACACTTAGTTTAGATGCGATCTGATCTACACTTTCTTTTGATATGTGTTCTGATCTACACTTTTTTACATGCGATCTGATCTACACTTTCTTTTCACATGCGTTCTTATCTACAATTTTTTTTAAATGCGATCTGATCTACTCTTTCTTTTTACGTGTGATTTGCTCTACACTTTCTTTTTACATGCAATCTGATCTACACTCTTTTTACAAGCAATCTGATCTACACTTTCTTTTCACATGCGTTCTTATCTGCCCTTCCTTTTTACATGCGATCTGATCTACACATTTTTTACGTGTGATCTGATCTACACTTTTTTACATGCGACCTGATCTTTACTTCGTTTTTAGATGCAATCTGATCTACACTTTCTTTTCACATGCGTTCTTATCTACACTTTCTTTTTACATGCGATCTGATCTACTCTTTCTTTTTACGTGTGATCTACTCTACACTTTCTTTTTACATGCGATCTGATCTACTCTCTTTTTACATGCGATCTGATCTACACTTTATTTTAAAAGCAATCTGATCTACACTTTTTATATGCAATCTGATTCAGACTCTCTTTTTACATGTGATCTGATCTACACTCTTTTTACAAGCAATCTGATCTACACTTTTTACATGCAATCTGATTCAGACTTTCTTTTTACATGTGATCTGATCTACACTCTTTTTACAAGCAATCTGATCTACACTTTTTACATGCAATCTGATTCAGACTTTCTTTTTACATGTGATCTGATCTACACTCTTTTTACATGCAATCTGATCTACACTTTTTTTATGAATGTGATCTTCTCTACATTTGCTTTTTACATGCCATATGATCTACACTTTCTCCAAAGATGCGATCTGATCTACACTCTTTTTACATGCAATCTAAGCTACACTTACTTTTTACATGCAATGTGATCTACACCTTTTTTTTTTTTTTTACATGTAATCTGATCTACACATTGTCACATGCAATCTGATATACACTTTCTTTTTACATGCGAAAAAGGTAAAGTCCCTGAAATCATTCTGAACATGCGCTCAACTCTCCAGGTTGGCTATCCAGAAGGAGGACTATAAACCCCGGCTTTAAAACACTGAATATATATTGGAACATTTGTGAAAAAAATTCCTGTATAAGCAAGTAATTTAAAAGGTGAAACATAACCTGTCCCATTACAAGTGCCAGCATTTTAATATCCACTCCTAAAACCAACATTATTTATCAAAAATAAATAAATAAATAAAAAAAAGAGGTGGTAAGAAATAGATGGAAATGTCCATCATGAAATATGAAGGGTGTGAAAACGCTGACAGATTATCTTTAACTGCACATTGTTATTTTTCTTGCAGCCCGAGACATAAAAAGTATTATTTATTTATTTAAGGCTTTCTTCTGCATGCCTGCGACCCCACAAAGCAATTTCACAATCCACCTTACGCAGCAGGGCCAGAAATAGAAGACAATACGTCACTATTAGCATCCACTTCAGCACGATAGGAGGAAGACTGCTGAAGAAGATGCGCCCCGGTGTCTCACAAGCGTGACTGATAAACCCATCAGTACTGATCAAGATCACCGCACTGACAGTTGCGCCTTCTGGAATAAATAATTCACCGAGACCCAAATGGCACCATGCCGCCTGCTCGAGGGCTGCACGCGTGCCACGCCGAACCCGAAGCAAGCAAAAGCTGTTTGTCAGAGTTGTCAAACGTCTTTGATTGCAAAGCTTGCGTGTCTAATAAGCTGCACAATTCACTGTCCGCTTTTTTCTTGCCATGGCTGGTGGCTCCAGATGTATGATGTGCTCAGGGGTGTTCTGACACTTCAGATCAATGCTGCTGAATCAGAAAATGACAAAATTATCCAAGACAATTACAGTCAAACTATTGAGCTACCAAACACACCACATATGGACGATTGCCAAGTAAAAAATAACATCAATCTAACTTAATGAAAACATCTGTATTCTGTATTTTTCAGATCATGATTATATAATTCTTTAGTCTTATCCAGAAGACATCGTTACACTATAATACAATCCTTATTTTACATGTAATTTACATTGTCCAATCAAAGGGAAATCAAAGAAAGAAAAAGCTTCACTATAAAAACCTCATTATTTTGTTTATGTTGTCAAAAAGTTGCTTTTACATTACTAAATTATCCAAAATCCATGGCAGAGTATGTTTTAGACAGGGAACTCAAGAAATCATCTCCCAAAATTTTGATTGACAGCTGTCACCACCTCTCAGTGACAGTGTTTACTTTGTTCATTCCAACCATTGGATAGGGTCTAAAACATGTCAAGTGCACAGTACTTGTGTGAGGCTATACTTTTGAAAACGTGCTGCACGATATAGTCCAAACGATGTCATTAAAATAATAAATAAATGGCTTTCTTAAAAGGGTATAATAAAAAATTTGGAACATTATGGAAATTCCAACATTTTTTCATATCTGTATTTCTAAAAATTTGTCACAGAGAATCCTTGCACACTGAGTCTGATGCATATTAATTAATTTAGCAAAAAAACATTAATTAAAGAAACAATAAAAATGGAGTCCAGCAGTGATGCTTTTCATTCATTCATTTTTCTTCGAGTCACTGATTTAACAGAGGTCATCACAGTGGAATGAACCGCCAACTATTCCAGCAAATGTTTTACTCAGCAGATGCTCTTTCAGCTGCAACCCAATACTGGGAAACACCCATACACTCACATTCACAGACACACATACACTCATACACTACGGCCAATTTAGGTTATTCAACTCACCTATAGTGCATGTGTTTGGACTGCGGGGGACACCGAAGCACCCGGAGGCAGTTTTGGGGAGTAACTAGTTACATGTAACAGCGTTACGTAATTTAATTACAAAATAAATGTAACAGTAATTAATTACAGTTACTGAGTAAAAATGTGTAATTAAATTACAGTTACTTATGAAAATGTGAAAGATTACAAATGGGGTTACATCTAAAAATATTCCTTAAAAATATTGAATAATATTAATCTGTTGCTTTGCATGTTTTTGATATGCATGATGCCTTCTGCTAAGGCCATTTATTAAAGCGCTGCTATTCTGATGCTTTTGATTCGTTTTCTGGTTTGAATTTGTCTACCAATTAATGGCGTTAATCCTCTTTGTCACTGAAAACATTAGGCTACTACAACCAGTTTGAGAGCTGCCATCATGGCGAGTGATAAAAAATGCATTTCATTGCTGGAAATTTTAAATTCAGGGCTCCTCTGGCCAAAGCGATTTTTATCACCTTAACAGTGTTGGGCAGTAGCGTTGCTACAAGTAGTGACGCTACTAGCTTAACTACATTTCTCTGTAGTGTGGCAGTAGCTACTCTCTAAATCAAATAGCTTTTCAGTAGCGAAGCTATTCTTTTGGTCAAGTAGCGCAGTAGAGTCCACACAAGCTGCATTTACCGATTACAGATCAATAAGTGACAGCAACGGCATTCTGTGAGGCCGGTGTCTAGCCGATGAAAGTAAATCCATATGATGGAAAGAATGATGATTTCTTCTACTTCCTGTTTTTCGGTGGTCAACAACAAACCTTTTAGTGCGTTACTGCCACCTCTCGCTCTGGTCGGTGACATAGTCAACCAATTTGCTTGATGGAAAGATGACTGAGGGAGAGGGGGTCTATATATGTAAATATTTCTCTTTACCATACATTACTATAGTATTTTAAATGTGTATCGTTTTATTGGATTTGGAGTTTTTGCTGTAATATTCTATAATGTGTTTCTGTTTAGTACAGCATATTATTTACAGTAAATAATTGAACTGAACAGTTATGCCTTATGTTTCATTGACAGTTTTATTGATCACTAAGATGTGATTGATTTGGATTTAAGTTGCTTCGGTTTAAAAATGAAAATTGCAAAAATAGCTTAGATGTATTTTTTCTAATAGCTTAAATGCCACAAAAATCACCCTGCACAACTAACTAAAACTAGCATTTTGCAACAACAGTAAACATTTTTTGTTAAGGTCTGGTTTTGTGGTGGCTCTACTTTAAAATTAAATGAATATAATCTTAATTTAAGCGATGAAAGATTTTGAAATTCTAACAGTAAACAGCTACTGTAAGGTCACACCTGCTTGGTGTAAATGCTTGAAAATGATTTAGTTGGAAATATCCATTAGAAACTTAAAAGTAATCAGATGTAATCAGTTACTTTTATAAAGTAATCGAAAAGGTACACTAATTATTACATTTTAAATAGGGTCATTTGTAATCTGTAATCTATTACATTTTTAAAGTAACATCCCCAACACTGCCCGGCAGAAACCCACGCCAACACAGGGAGAACATACAAACTCCACACAGAAACGCCCACTGGCCCAGCTGGGACTCGAACCAGCGACCTTCTTGCTCTGAGGTGACAGTGGTAACCACTGAGCCACCCTGCCATGCTTTTGTTTCCATAATACTTATAATTACTTCATCTACTTTATATTGTTTGTAATTAAGTGATTTCTGCTGTGAGATGAAACGGATTAATCTGTCAGACGTCATTCTGGATTTTGCCGTTCAATCGCACAATGATGCTAGATAGACAAAACACCTCTCAAACCGCTTGCTACGGATGTGAAAAACAGAAAAATTCTATCCAATGTTTTGTTACGATGGACAAAAGTTTTGGAGGCAGTGTTTAAATCTGTTTGACACAACATGAGCTCGGGTTTATTTTTATTAAAATGCAGAAATACTCATTCTGCGATGAACCCAGAGGCCACAAACAAAGAGGTAAACTCAAAAGCCTCAGTCTGTGGTCTCCTGGTAGCATTTTGTATGTTTGATCTCAAAGCCTAAAGTGAGAAATCCACTGAATTTGTGAGTGAGTGTTTGTCAGGTTTGAGAGGCCGGTGTTCCCGGGTCTGACAGCGATCAATACTGGCACAAAGATGGCCACAGGGTGTGCCGGGACTCGGCCTGGCCGCAAAAATCAATAGCAGCTCCTCTATTGACAGCGGGAGTCCGCGAGTCGCACACATCCACAGCAGAGTTCCTGATGTAATGGAGAGGTAATACGGCCAATTTAAGACCACCAGGCCTGCTAAAGGGGTTACGATTTATCTGTCAGTGGACTGCCTGTGGACAGGAACACAGGCTCCTATCCCTCAATGTCATCTCGGTTCAATCTCGCACATGCGACTCCACACTGGACTCCAGCCTTTATAGCCAGTAAAGGTAAATTGATTCCCAATAACATCCAATCCTACGGCACAGCAAAGTCAGCTGAGGGGCAGCGCTTTCCTTGAGAACTTCATCCCCATTCAAAGATTTTCATTTACAAAACACAACTGAAGATATGGCTGAAATTAAGGTCAAAGCAGTAATTGATTAAGTGATCATGTAAAAGCAGAGCGTAAAGTCTGCATGTCACTCTTCATAACAAGGTAAATACACCAACAATAGTAGAGAAAATATTAAGTATTAATTAGTCAAAGGATTATTAGTGATTAATCACATCCAAAATAGAGAAGTGTATTTATTTACATAATATGTGTGTGTGTGTGTGATGTGTATATTTATGTAAATACAAACAAAAACATATATTAAATCTAAAAATTAATTCATTTTCCAGCTTACTCCCTTATTTATCAGGGGTCCCCACAGCAAAATGAACCGCCAACTATCCCATAATATGTTTTACGCAATGTATGACCTTCCAGCCGCAACCCAGTACTGGGAAACACCCATACACACTCTCATTCACACACACTCATACACTAGGGCCAATTTAGTTAATCAATTCACCTTGTCTATGGACTGTGGGGAAACCGGAGCACCCAGAGGAAACCCACGCCAACACGGGGAGAACATGCAAATTCCACACAGAAATGCCAACTGACCAAGCCGAGGCTTGAACCAGCGACCTTCTTGCTATGAGGCGACAGTGCTAACCACTGAGCCACCGTTTCGCCTATATTCATATTCGATACAATTTTTAAAAATATTATTAACATATATAAACACATCTTAATAATATTTAATAGATATTTTGGATGCAAGACTCATGATTAATCTTTTGAAAGCACTAGTATTAATATAAAACCTAACTTTTCCATCTTGAGTACAAAAACCCTAGCAGGGCTCGACAATAAGGACTGCCCGATGGCCCGGGGCCAGCATTCGAGACCCTCAGGACAGTAGACAGCATCATTACTGGCCCGATCGAGCGCTGTTCTGCCACTAAAGGTTTTGGCTGTGACTATTTGTCAATTGTGTGCAAATACAGTGTTAGGGTGCTTTCACACCTAGACGTTTATCTCGTAACCTGTCTCGTTTGCCCAGTTTGTTTGGCATATGTGAATCTCACTCGGATTCGCACCAAATCAACTGGTCTGAGATCGCCTGAATGAGGTGGTCTTGGCTCGATTGAAACAAACTGAGAAAACAATACAATCCAACAAACCAACGAATCAGGCTATATCACAGTGTGTTATGTTTGTGTAATAGCCATATATATGGCTAGATCAAGAGAGAATTATGATAGAGCGGGAGGTCATTCCTACTGGCAAATGTGCGTTTCATGTTGATTATGAAAGTGAAAGCATGCTGAAATATTAACAAGGGCTGTTTATCCAGCCTGATCTCACGAGAAAACCTAAGTATTTTACATTTTGTCAGTTTAGTGGGAAATTGTACGATTTTAAAAAGGAGGCGTGGCACCTAACCCCACCCCTAAACCCAACCGTCATTGGGGGATGAGCAAATCGTACTAAATTGTACGAATTAGATCGTACGAATTCGTACAAATTAGCCACTAAATCAAAAAGTTACGAATTGCAGTGAGATTGTGTTGATTTATCCATTAGAAAAATTGAAGGGGAAATATGTTTTTATTCAATTTATTTTAATATTTACACACTTGAAAGGTTTTTTTTTCAGAATGTTTTGCACTGCACATTTTACACTACATTATTTGAATCTAACAAGCTTAGTTTATAATGTTTACATTGTTCTACTTACATTAAATCTAAATCCTAAATATGAGAAATGACAACAGATTGTTAAGATTTAATTAATGTCAATTTTTATGTTATTGATCAATGTACTTATCTGGCACATTTCATTCATTCATTTTCCTTCTACTTACTCCCTGGTTCATCAGGAGTTGCCACAGTGGAATGTACCGCCACTTACTTGACACATTTATGTATTTTTCATTTCAGGTGGTCTGTGTAATGCGTTTTATGTTTGGTAAAATATTTTTGTAATTGCATCTCTAGTGATTTTTTTCAGGTAATTACATGGATTTAAAGGTTTTTGCAAAAAAAACACAAGTGGATTTAGTAAGTTTTGATGCAAAAGAAAAACTACCTTGTTAAAAACCAAAGAATTGTGACATTTTTGAAAAAAAATTACTAGCTAATTACTTTTGTGTCACTAGCTAATAACCTTTTGGTTATAAAATGAAACTTCTAAACCTAATTAAAGGAGCCTGATAGAAAATGCTCATTTACAAAAAAAGAGGTCTGCTGGATTTAGATGGTTTTGCATCTGAACTTTTCATATATATATATATATATATATATATATATATATATATATATATATATATATATATATATATATATATATATATATATATATATACATATATATATATATATATATATATATATATACATATATATATATATATATATATATATATATATATATATATATATATATATATATATATATATATATACATATATACATATACACACACACACACACTACCAAATTTAGTTACATCACAATTGTAATTTTTTAAATGTGTCAGTTGTATTTAAAGAAAAGTTATGCTGAATAAAAAGTGCGTATTACAATTATGTTTAGCTTGACACATTATTTAAAATATGTGGCTGAAAATAGCTATTAACTTCTTTTTTTTTTTTACTGGTGGAGCCGGTGAAAATTTGGACAGGGTAAGTAAAAATCTAAAAAAACAGTAAAAAAAAAATCCTTAGCATTGAACCCTGCCTAGAAGACTTATAATCCATAATATCAGCTGATTTACCAATCTCAACTATAACTTCCTTGCAATGAGTCTTGGTGACGTAAAAGCGCAGCTCTGTTCAAACAATACATTTCCTTCACAGAGCAGAAATGCAGAGTGCTTGAGAACTGGGTTAAGATAATTAGAGTTTACTTCAAGCTCGACTGACGCTTCAATCTCAGACTCCAGTGTGCTGATAGTACAAGATAGATGCAATTTAAATGAAAGCGTATCTGTATAGACCCTCGAGAGCAACTTAGCTGATTCTCACTCATGCAGAGGGCCTGCAATTGAATTAAACAAAGCGACTCTGCTCATGTGTGAACAGGGGTACAAAAAGTAGAGTTACAAAGAAAGAGTTGGGTGTCAAAAGTAGATGTTTAAAGCAGTGTGTGTGTGTGTGTGTGTGTGTGTGTGTGTTATAGGGCTGAGCAATAAGTGACAGATGAGTCTATATGCAATAAGTCAGATGTGATCCTGGATTAACATCTATGTTGATTCTGGAGCATCATTTTTGTTGGAAAATGTAATTCATACTTATTCCCTACCCCTAAACCCAACTATAACTGTAAATTATTCACAAAATCAGAGGGGAATAACAGTTGGATAACAATCATGTTGAAGTGCATAAACCTAGCCGTATGCCTAAACATAAACAGTGTCCCTTAATTCTGATTGGCTGATTGGAATGTTGTTCCAGGATCAACACAGATGTTAATCCAGGAACATGTCCTACTTGATAAATCAGGTTAGGGCAAACCTTATATCGTGTTGCATGTACATTTCTGATAGCCAAAAATACTTTGCATGGTTCAAAATGATTGATTTCTCTTTTTTTTGCCAAAAATGATTAGAATATTAAGTAAAGATCAAGTTCTGTGAAGAGATTTTGTACATTTCCTTCTGTAAATATATCAAAACTTAACTTTTAAATACTAATGTGCATTGCTTTGAGCTTAATTGCACTACTGTATAGGGGATTTTCTCAATATTTTAATTATTTCAGATTTCAGATATTCAAGTAGTTGTTTCTCAGCCTAATATTGTCCTATCGTAACACACAACACATCATTGGAAAGCTAAATTATTCAGCTTTCAGATGATGTATGAATCTGTAAACTGACACTTATGGCTGGTTTTGGAGTCAAGTATACTTACAAATCAAAATAATCTAAATATTGTAAGTGTGCATATCACTATCGTTAAATAAATGAGTGATTTAAAACAAAAGATGCAGAAAAATGACAAAGCAATCAGGTGATGTTAAAAAAGCAATATGACAACAAAGTAGCTTTCAACCAGTTTTAAGTGTTTTTCTGATATATGTATATATATGGCTGATTCCAGCGTTATGGATGTGACATTTGCAGTAAAAATTCTAAACATAAATTCACAGAGAAAGTATACATTAACATTTATATTGAACCATCTGTTTATATTTTCTAAAACAACTAACCACAGAGTTATACGATCAAAAAATATCAATCTGTAAACATTTTTTATACTTTAAATGAGGGAAATAAACATGCGTTATGGATGTGACAAAAAAGTCTCAGAGTTTACAATATACAACATATTTTGTAGAATTTCTGTGAATTAAACTGCACAACCCAAAAGAAATAATACTAATCAAAAGGATAAGAGTGGGCTCTCTATAGAACAAATACGATTTATTTTATTTTATTTTTGCATTTTTAAGGCAAAAGCTTTGTTATGGATGTGACGGTTGTGAAATTTCCATTTGTGTGACTTTGGTAAATCAAACATAAAAGTTTGAAAACACTGACAGAGACATCTTTAAGTATTTTATAGTACTGTAAAATACTTGCCTATGCAAAAAATATAGAAACAGTTCCGCTATTTTGGTAAAAACGTTTTTTTTTTTCATGGCAAGGATGACATTTGCATGGAATGGCTCATATATATATATATATATATTCTTTGTTTAAATATATGGTTTGTGTAGCTGACGCTAACTGGTCAGCTTGTATTTTGTATGTTTGTTATTTTTTGTATTTCATTATTTGAATGTGTATTTGCGTATGTTTTTTTTATACATTCCCTTGTTTCCGATTGGGATGAGTCAGAGGTCATATGATCCTTCCTGATTAATTTAACCTGCAAGTATTGGTATAGACAGCATGGTGAGGTGAGACCTCAATGCAGACATGTTAAATGCTCCTGATTATTCTACTGCTGGTTATCAGGCCAACAAGGTAAAGGAATTATTGTTTGTGTATTATTTTATGTTGATGTCCTTTTTTTATGTTGTGTGTGTAAAACTGATTAGTTTGCCTTTGTTTTCACTGTTTTGACTTAATAAAAACGTATGGACATCAGTATAAGCATGGACTGTTTTAATAACCGGCAGGTAGTTTGTTTGTTTTATACTACAGTAAAACTTTAAGAATTGTAGTGATGCTCTCTTTTCCCTGAAATAATATAAAACATACATTGTTTATAACGTTTTCTAAAAATATTGTATCAAATATTGCATTAATTAGCATGTCATCACATATGACATCTTCAATATCGCTCAGCCATAGTGTGTGTGTGTGTGTGTGGTCCTGGTATTCATCACATTGTGAGGGCTTAATGTCCCCACAATTATAGCGATACCAGTCATTTTGATCTTGTGTGGATATTGTTTTGGTCCCCATGAGGAAAACAGCTCATAAATAATTCTGAATGTTTCCTGTGAGAGTTGGGTTTAGGGGTAGCGTTGGGGGAAGACTATACAGTATAAACATCTTTACGTCTATGAGAAGACTTCATACAACATCTAAACCCAACTTGTGTGCACGTACCTTGTATTTCATACATTGTGGGGACCAAATGTTCCCACAAGTATAGCAATACCGGTACATTTTGATCTTGTGGGGACACTTTTTGGTCCCCACGAAGAAAACAGCTCATAAATCCAGCCTGATCTCACAAGGAAACGTAGTTATTTTACATTTTGCTAGTTCAGTGGCTACTTTGTACATGTTCAGTTGTACGAAAAAATGTACGATTTTAAAAAGGAGGGGTGGTACCCAACCCCACCCCTGAACACAACGTCATTGGAGGATGAGCCAATTGTACTTAATTGTATGAATGAGATTGTACGAATTCAAAAAGTTTTAAAACAAGTTAGGAATTGCTGTGAGATTGTGTTGCATAAGTCACACATAATTTAGTATTCTGAAAATGCAAAAATGCAGATTGTTTGTTTGTGACGGTTGGTTTAGAGGTTGGGTTAGGGTAGGGGGATAGAATATACAGTCTGTACAGCTGATCAGTCATTACATCTGTGGAAGAGCCCCATATAACATGAAAAACCAACATGAGTGTGTGTGTGTGTGTGTGTGTGTGTTGACTAAACAGAAACAGGCCCAAGGGAAAGTGACCTTCTATCACAGTAGCAGCATTGATGTTGAACTACAAATCAAGTCAAAGCACAGCAGCCAAATGATTCATGCCCAACACCAGCAACTTCCCTAAAAAAATGCAGAAAGCATTGTTAAAAAGAAAGTACTCCATAAATCCAGTCATAATTTCCCCAATATACACCTTGACGACATCTCATTTTTTCCCTCTACAGTCACATACTAGCGATTCAGTCATTATGCAGAATGGAAAATAAAGATATTCACGGGGCATTGCCCTCAACAAAATGACAGATCATAATTTCTAAGGCAAACGCAGCGCACTGCATACATTTAGCTAAATTACGTGGAACCTGGACGCGAGGAGATTGCCGATAAGGCTGGTGGGATGCCGAGGGCTCGGTGATGCAGTAGATCAAGCAATATAATCTCAGGAGTCACATTGCTCAGTGTGTTGAACATGACACTAAAGCACCATTATACATGTTTACTGACATCAATATAATTACGTCAATAAAGTGATCTTTCATCAAAGCCACAGAGACACTTACAGTTTACTGCAAACAAGGCAGATCCTTTATACTGACCACTATTCTTAAAAACAGCATAATATTAGAGAGTGCAACAATAAAAAATTCAAACTAGGGCTGCATGATTGTTGTAGAGTATTGTATAGTTATGATATGACATTCTCCTATAAAATGCTATTTTTCAGATATGTTTTTAACATTTATTTATTTACTGAAATTAAAATAAACAGGTAAAAGATATTTTTTCAGATCTAATTATTTCCAACTCAGACTAAAAAACGGTCAGGATGCAAATCTTTTGTTTTTAAAACACTACAAACAAGTGAAAACCTCAGCAGATATTCTGACTCTGATTGGCTGTTGTCATTTCTCTCACTCATCTCGAATCCCACCATTAGTGTTCATTTTCAGCTTTGGGTTCAGCTTTTCCAACCAATCGCAGAACAGCAACTACTGAGGAGTTGAGTAGGGTCTGTCTGCAGACTGCAAGACGGGTGGAACAAAGACGACGTAACTTTTAGTAGAGGCGTAACTTGAAGTTACCAAGACCCATGTGTCAGAATTATGTTGTCAGCAAGATGTCACATCACAGTTATTAACGTCTACACCCACTCCACACCTAAACCCAACCATTATAGTAATTAACGCCTACACCTTCCCTAAGCCTAAACCTAACCATCACAGTTATTAACGTCTACACCTTCCCCAACCCTAAACCCAACCATTATAGTAATTAACGCCTACACCTTCCCTGACCCTAAACCCAACCATCACAGTTATTAACGTCTACACCTTCCGCAACCCTAAACCAAACCATCATCGTTATTAACGTCTACACCTTCCGCAACCCTAAACCCAACAATCAGTTATTAACGTCTACACCCACTCCACACCTAAACCCAACCATCAGTTATTAACGTCTACACCTATCCTAATCCTAAACCCAACAATCAGTTATTAACGTCTACACCTATCCTAATCCTAAACCCAACAATCAGTTATTAACGTCTACACCTATCCTAATCCTAAACCCAACAATCAGTTATTAACGTCTACACCCACTCCACACCTAAACCCAACCATCAGTTATTAACATCTACACCTATCCCAATCCTAAACCCAACCATCACAGTTATTAACGTCTACACCCACTCCACACCTAAACCCAACCATTAGTTATTATCGTCTACACCTACCCCGACCCTAAACCCAACCATCACAGTTATTAACGTCTACACCTTCCCCAACCATCATCGTTATTAATCTCTACATCTTCCCCAATCCTAAACCCAACCGTCACAGTTATTAACGTCTATACCTACTCCACACCTAAACCCAACCGTCAGTTATTAACGTCTATACCTACTCCACACCTAAACCCAACACAGTTAATAACGTCTATACCTACTCCACACCTAATCCCAACCGTCACAGTTAATAACGTCTATACCTACTCCACACCTAATCCCAACCGTCAGTTAATAACGTCTATACCTACTCCACACCTAAACCCAATCGTCAGTTAATAACGTCTATACCTACTCCACACCTAATGTGTTAGATGTTATTATTAACATCTACACCTAGTGTTGTAGAGGCTTTTTATACTTGACGTGCTCGCCATTGTTTTTTTGCAACCACAGCAGGCAACGGCGAGTAAGCTAACTGTCCTGACAAAATGGATGAAGATATCAGTGAGTGGAGTTGCATGAATGAATATAAATATGTATCAAATGAATAGGTTGTGGATAAATTTGGAGAAAACCGTTGCTGAAAATGGTCGCTGGTAAGTATTTCCGCCATCTTGCTGACAACATCTCGTTGTGACATCTCGCACGATTCAATGGAATCTTGATAAGTACAAGTTACGCCTCTTCTACAAGTTACGCCCCTTTTATGTTACACCCCTGTCTTGCAGTCCGTAGACAGATACACTTGGGGGTGTAGGGGATAAAGATAGCAAGACCCCATCTGATTGGTCAAATTTAGATAAACAACCAATGCATAAAATAATATACGTTATGCCAACTCAATATCACGGCAATTTGTAACTTTTCGATTTAGTCGCTAATTCAATTTAGTAAGATTTGCTCATTCCCCAATGACGGTTGGGTTTAGGGGTGGGGTTAGGTGCCACACCTCCTTTTTAAAATTGTACTATTTTGTACGACTGAAATTCGTACGAATTAGCCACTAAACTGAATAAATGTAAAATACTTAGGTTTTCTCGTGAGATCAGGTTGGTTATGTAAATTGGATATACTATTATCTCAATAATGATAGGTTTGCAATATATTTTGCATTATTATTTCAAACATTGTCACATTATATTTATTTTTTTGCATGTTTAACTCAGTGAGTAGCAAGTATTTATATTGTAACTTTATTTTTTTTGCATTTTTCATTATTGTTTTGTGTAGAAATGTCCAAAACTGTCAGTCGGACTACATCATGAAGACGTTTTAAATGCAGTTGACAGAGGATCCGGTTCATTTATCACACCGGAAATTAAAAGGTCAAGTGCACGGCGTTGTGAGATCCAATATTTCATGCTGTGTCCTAAACTGCACACTTCTGGAAATTTCACATACTGTCAAATACACTTACCTAAAGAGCACTTGATATAACACAGCGGCAAACCTAAGATTATTTGTGTCGCTTACATTTTTTAAAAAGTAGTATGCAATATGCAGTGTGCACTCAAGAAGTCAAGAGAGTCAAAAGAGATATTAAAGTTGGAGCTGCAATTGCTGTTAATTAGTCACACCACAGAGGGAAGGTCGAGAAGCAGTGCATTATGGGATATAGATAGAGTATTCCACACACATTAGCTGCATGCAAAATCCTTTCATTCAGTGTTTAAAGGGACAGTTCACTCAAATATGACAAAACACAAAGGCACTGACCTGATAATATTATTTTAATTCTAACTTATTCCAGCATTCTTCTGAATATCTGGTTTATGTGCAACAGATCAAAGGAATTCTTTAGAACTACATGATATTGATTAAAATGTCAATTTTTGGGATGAACTATCCCTTTAATTTGTATCAGTCTGCACAGCAGACACAAAACATGCTTGCAGATATACTACAGCCACCTTGAAGTAACGGCAAGAGGGAAATTGCCCACTAGATCTTCCATCACAGCGTCTGTTACCATAAAGTTGAATCTGCACACACTTACAGTGCTAAAGTTGCGCGGTCCGCAAAGCTGCCCCTGAAATCGACAATAAAGCAACATCTCCTCCAGCTGATGCCCCAGACGGTCCAATAACTGCCTCATTGAGGGCTGGGAGTCTCTGGGAGGGGGCAGAAAGTGGTTGAACTCCAGTATGCGAGAAAACGGTGACCAGGGAGGATCATCAATAGTTCCGTCATCGAGCGATGCGAGCGCGTCTCGAACCGCGGCGGAAACCTGCCAGTTTTTCCCGAAGATCCCCAGCCACCGTCCTGCGCTGAAGATGTCCGGTTTCTTCATTCGCCGCGGTAGTAAAATGTTTTTGTTGCAGATTGTTACGGCTGGAAACACAAGGCGCTTCGCGTAAACCATATGCGCCTTGGTGTACACCGGCGATGAAAGCAGGTATCGGACCCGGTTTGAGGACCAGGTGAAAAGTAGCGCCAACGCCGTCAGAAACGCCAAAAGCCACGCGACTCTCCGAGGGTACGAGCCGCTCAGAAAGACGTGTCTCAATCCGTGAAAGGTCGTGTGCTTCAAGAAGAGCTTTCCTGCTTCTTTTAGCGACCCTTCAGCGCGCGGTTTCGGTGGTGCGTCGCCTTGGCACATTTTGGAGAGGGTTTGAGTCTTTGACGCACAGTTTTACCTCAGAAGAGACCCCTTAAATGTATGAAATGAAACCCCATGGTGAGGTGTTGAGCACTCCTGGAGCGAGGGAAGATGCAAATTCATCACATCTGCCTGAAATACGGCGATGTTGTAAATAAGGATTGTAAAATGTTAGTTCTCCATATTTTTCCTCTCAGGGTAGCGAAATACAGCCCGTATAAAAGTCTCAACTGTTGCCAGAAACTGGCGCGTCGCGGCATTTTCCTCGCGTCGGGTACTCTCGAGGTTCAGTGTCATACTGTAAATCTGTCCTGCACTTTAAAAACAGTAAAATCATCATAAAATCAATCGAAGTGTAAATCACTAACGAGTGTTTGTAGCGCTCGCTTCAGCAACAAGCGTGAGCTTCATCTCCGGCGCGCGCGCTCTGCTTCTCTGTGAGCGCGCTCAGCCTCTGGTGCCTTTTTGTCCACTCAACTTTTCTATCGCATTGGTTAATGCTCTTTTTTTCAGTTTATTCTAAGATAAACGCCATCATGCTCTGATATCAGATCATTTGAATGAGTGCAACAAACACACAATATGTAAGATCAAATGCACCCACACTAGAATTAACATTTACATTACTCATTACCATGTATAAATGCGTTTTTTAGAATATAATTTCATGGCATTTTAATTCTAAAAACAAGCATGCATTCAGAATATAAAAAATCCAGCTGAGCATTTCTCTCCAAATGTGTGAAAACAGCATTAGTGTCGGTTTATTATGCATGCCAGCAAGAATAGCATCCATACCAAGAATCCTCACATTGACATCAATGCATTCACACTATACTATGGTGTGTTTTGCATGAAAACAAGTTTTTTTTGTTGTTGGCTTCTGCACAATGCATTATTCAGACCAATAATTGCATCCTCCAACCATGTTAGACTCTAAGTGGGCATGTTCTTAGGCTCAGGCTTTTAGTCAAGCAAGCAAAAGTGGGCATGATGCCCGCAGGTCATGGCCCATTTACCTTAACAATGAGCCCTGAGTCAATAACCCCCCTTTATTCACTGGCAGGCTCTGAGATGCCTCACAAAGGCTCCTTTCCAAATGTGTACATTACAGAGGACAGTATTGACCAGAGCACCGTGCCAGAACAAACCTGTAAACACACTGATGCGTTGGGTTTTTATCTGAGGCCAATGTCGGTGGGCGGATCTGTGGACATTCGAGCGCAGCGTGTCCTCGTCTGTCGTCCTTTCATCTGTTTTACTGAGAAAACGCAAGGAGCTATGAATGTCACAAATAAATTACAGTGGAGGTGTTACGATTCGCATCTGACATTTCATTTCAAAGTCTAATTAAATACATGACTTTTTTTTTTTTTTGATGCGCTGCCCACAAGGCTTTCAACTCCATCTATAATAGTATAGATCCTATTTAAAAATTATCTTCAAAAGAGGAAAAAATGCACGCTGAAACCACCATTTGTCATTTTCAGGGCTCAAGCAGAAGGAATGGCAATGATTTTTCTATCTTTTCATATTTTGGAGGCGTGTAATGTTGGCATGGGACCCCAGTGGCTGTTCGTCATTGCACACCCACATGTTCAACAGTCAGAGGCTCTTTTTACAAGCGTTTTCATCAAAGAGAAAGCGTCTCCACTGTGGGGACAACCACACGCAGAGACGCATCAACACCCAGATGAAGACGCAAATTAGCATTCGACATAAACTTGGTCTGCCGTTTGCTGTCCAAGACCAATTTATTACAAAGAACCTCGAATAAATTCATGTTTCGTTTGAGAGAGAGAGAATAACTTCACATGGCTGTCTGCTGCAAAGACACAACATTCTTTTGATGCTGAAATGGGCATGAGAAAAGATTGAAATATTTCATCACAGTGGTGAGGATTGAAAAATATATGTATGCTATCTAAAAGTGTTGATGCAAGGTCTGCAGCCTATTTAAATACACATGCACTGCTCTTTTATACAAAAGTGCGATCGTTCGCCCCAGTTGGCCTGAAATGAAAAGAATTGTGTATGAAAAAGTTCAGTAGTCTACACTGTAAAAAAAAAATCCTGGTTGCCTTAAATTTTTAAGCTGAATGAAATTAACCTTATGAGTCCACTAAACTTATACTATGTTAAACTGACTTAAAACAGCTTGCGTATCTTATAAAATGAAGTTAGAACATGATTAACTTAACATATTTTATACTTAACATATTTTAAACATTTTTTACAGTGTAGGATCTAAGATACAACATCACCATAATGCCTGAAAGCACCAAAAGGCCCAACAAAACTTGCATTCTTTACACAACATTATATTTCAAAAGATGTTTCAATATTGAAACTGACATGACAAGTCCTGAGTCTTTGACAGCATATATGCTCTGGTTTTGTACATTGTAAAAAAACAAAAAGTCACAACAACTAGAAGTTTAATTATAAACTAATTTCGAGAGGAACACATGCTTATGATTGACCGCAGCTGGTCCTGCATTAGCTAATGCATGATTCACCAATCGGATGATCGAATCCTATGTCACTGTAAATAACCAGAGTTCCTTACCTCAGTCATTTTTGGGTTAATGAATCCCCCCTTCCACCCCTACTCCTCCTTTCTTTTCTTCGATAGGGCGGCATGGTGGCCTAGTGGTTAGCACTGTTGCCTCACAGCAAGAATGTCACTGGTCCAAGTCTCTAATCAGCCAGTAGATGTTTCTGTATGAAGTTTACATGTTCTCCTCGTGCTCATGTGGGTTTCCTCCCACAATCCAAAAACTTATGATATAGGTGAACTGACCAAACCAAATTAGCACCAGAGACGAGCTCTTAATCAGCAGTATATCTCTCTGTAGCTATCCCTAATTTGTCATGTGCCATAAATAGCAGAGGAGTTCTCAAGATCTACCTGAGCTCAAATTCCCCCCTCGCCCTGCAAATGGGAGGGTGCCCCAGGCTCGAGGATCTTCTGAGCTCAGGGCTCTCTCCCGGGACAGCATGCCAAACATGCTTTATAATCAATCATCAGCTAAGTGTGAACTCTTGAAATTTTTTTTTACTTTAACTTATTTTAAATTAAATAATTAATGAGGGTTCAACACAATGTTTTACCATACAAAACGTAATATTATAGGGATGGATTTAACTCAGACTTAAATGTGCACTGTAATAAATAAAAAAACCTCAGAAATCTGAAGAAAAGGCCCAGGATAGACGTTTGACACATTCTTGCCCTCTTCCCTGAACTTTTCTTCTCATCTAGTATTGATATAAAAACCATGCTTAAGTGTATACATGGTCTTGCCCCTAAAGTAGTCTGTGAGTTGGCACATAAATTCAGCAGTGATGGGACGAAGACTAGAGGGGCAGTAAGTGGGAATTGTAGAGTCAGTCATCCTTTTCAGTGAAAGGTTCACATCCATGAAATGCCATGCCTGTTGATTTAAAATAACAATCAGAACTCCTATTTTTTTCTGTAAAGCTGAAAGAATGGTTGAAATGTTTACAGCAATGTGACCATTAAGTATTATTCTTTCAGGTTGGTCAGGTTTACATTTCTCTTTATGCAGATTGATGTACATTTGATGTTTTTGGCTGTACATGTATATACTGTACATGTTTGTTGAATTGTTTATTTTTTAAATTTTCTTAATGTGAAGCATAACCAGGGACGAGGGCTGCAAATTATCTTTATACTATATGCCCTACAATGTTTACTTTAGGATTTTATCCAGCTGTGGCGGCAGACTCTGTTGGGCATTTTACACAGATCTACCAACTACCTGTGTTGTTATTTCATTGACAAATGTCGTGAGCGCAGTATTAAGTTGAGATCGCATTTATGTAATAGCCTACGAGCATGTTAATCTGTGCTTGAGTGCCGATTTCCTCTGTTCGTGCACAAAACTTCGTGCACGCCCTCAAATATACG
The DNA here is from genome assembly GCF_903798145.1 of Danio aesculapii. Taxonomy (NCBI): domain Eukaryota; kingdom Metazoa; phylum Chordata; class Actinopteri; order Cypriniformes; family Danionidae; genus Danio; species Danio aesculapii. The sequence goes on from NC_079456.1 coordinate 8,345,939, forward strand.
CTGCTCAAGCGCAGATTTTCTTGTGCGCTCTCAAATAAACGCTGCTGAAGTGTGATTTAGTGTGTTTATGTAACGAGTATGTCTACAACATTTATTAGATTTGCTGGGAATATTTATGAATATCTCCAACAGACCTACACAGCGGTATTAATGCGTCCTAAAGTAAAGTGAAACTGCTATAAACTCCAGCAAGATAAAGTCATTGTATGCAGACTGAGAGCCATAGACTTTTATCTATAAATAAAATATAATTATGGACACTGTGTTCATCATAACTGAAAGCTACGCCGCGTTTGCTGACCTCACGCGTCACGCACCTGTCAGTCAGTCAGTCAGCATGTCACCTTAAAGGGTTAAACAAAGAACGCACAGCACTTCCACTATTACAGAAAGTTTGCGCTGTTATAATTCACTTACCTTTTAATATGTTTTTTGGTGCGATTATAACCCGCTATATAAAAAAAAACGACCAAATGTTTTGAACGAGAAGCTGTAATGTAGCCGAGGCGGGATGAATTTTGGTGTGGCGCCCTGCCATGGACGAATGAATGTAGCGGAAACCATGCCCTGTACACAACATCGGTTATTTTTGTATAACAATGTCAAGTGTATTGTCCCTGTTAAAGAAACAAGCAAAAGTAAAAATAAATATCCAGGTGTGACTGGTAAGGAGGTTTTGTTCACAATCTTTGATAAATTGATTAAATCCCAACAGATGAGTAAATCTTTAACAAAACAAATAGAACTTTAATTTATCAGAATAAACATTTATTGCTCTCCTAGGGCAGTGGTTCCCAAACTGGGGGTCGCGATCCCTGCGGGGGTCGCAGAATAATTTCAAGGGGTTGCGAGAGTTATTTAAAAATTGTGTAATTTTCAGTGATTATAATAAATATTTTTTAGTATTACAAGTGAAAGCTAATATTTTCAGATTTTTAAAAAGATATTACTGATTCATAAAGTATTTAGGACACATTTACGCAGAATGCATCTTTGTACTTGGAACGCAGCGCTCAGGAACAGTTTAAAACTGTTGTCATGTCAACTTGCCGCAGTAAACAAAGCCTTCAACGCTTGCCCCGCCTTCGCGCTCTTCTTATTGGCCCACTGCTCTAAGAACTGAACACGAATGATTGGTTAAAATCAGCTGTCAATCACTCAGTCAATGCCTCCTGTCTTCAGATGACAGGAGCTACAACCGCGAAAATGTAAAAGCGCTGAAGACGAGAGAATGAAAACAACACTGACAGATTTTGTCTTAGAAACACCTAAAGCAACAAATATTGGCACATCTGATTACTGATCATGTGCTGAATGTTAATCCACCAGCTATACTTATTGAAGAGTGGATAAAAGACCTCCATTGGCTTCAAGTCTGCTATGAAAATAACTAGCATTCACTGTAAAGTCTGTGGGATATCTTTTGGGATATCCGTCCGTGTATCTTTTGGTCACTCAATTATGTTATAAAAATGTCTTTTCTTGTGATAACGGGATTTCATTAAGACATATTTTCCTCACGCATGCATATTTATTTTTTTGCTTGTTAGTTTTGATTAGTGTTGATTTTCAAATGCAATAAATCTGTTTATAAAACTTGTAGTAACAGTGCGATAATTGGTGGGAGCCACAAAATTTTGGCTGGTGCGCCTACATTTTTAAAGTTAGAAGCACCAGTGTTACCAAGCAAAAATGTTAATTTCGAGCCCTGTAATCTATAGTAAATATAGTTAAAATATTGTGAACAGCTTAAAAAAAAGCTATTTTTATTGTTTGTATAAACTTTGGTAGTGGGGGGTCGCGAGTTCTTGACGATCTTACAATGGGGGTCGCGGGTTTAAAAGTTTGAGAACCACTGTCCTAGGGTATTTAAAGAGAAGGAAGAAATGTCTCGGGGTCGTGAGTCTGTACCCAGATCTGCCTATAGTGAAGGGCTCAAGCTTAACCCTACAAAGTAAAACTCAAAAAGTTAAGGTAACTTAAACCATTTAAGTTAAAAAACTAATCCTAATGAGTACTGTGAATTTAATCCATTTGAGTAAACGAATCAATGAGCACAGTAAAACCCGATAAATGAAGAGAACTGAAACCAACTGTGTACTATAAAACACAATAAGTTAAGGCAACTCAAACCGTTTGAGGAAACCGATTGCAACAAACCAATTAAGTTCAAAAACTAATCCTAATGAGTACTGTGAACTTAATCCATTTGAGTAAACGAATCAATTTGAGCACAGTAAAACCCAATAAATGAAGAGAACTCAAACCAATTGAGTACTGTAAAACTCAGTAAGTTAAGGCAACTCGAACCGTTTGAGGAAACTGATTGCTACAAACCATTTGAGTTAAACTCATCTATATGAGTACTGTGAACTTACTCCATTTAAGTTGAAGTAATGAGGTATTTGTAACTGGCACGATACGCTTTCATCTGGAAAATAAAGTGTTGTGTTATTCTGAATTCTCCTGAAATCTTTTATATCCAGTAGATTGTTTGGAGGCTTTTGCGACCTTGATCTGTGTACATGATATCCAAACAAATTGCACGAAACAGTTTGGAGCAGTTGAGACTTGAGGCTATTCGAATTCTGGTTATCACTGATATTAGCAAGTTGTATGGAAAGGACTAAATGGACTACACTTTTAGTACGAGTGAACAGGAGGCAAGCAGACTAATTGGGTATTACTAAACCCTGCAGCCTTTGAATAACTTTGAGAGATAATGTCCATGAGAAACACAAACCCCAGGGCATGAAAACTCTGTTAGGCAACGTATAACTGAAGAGTATGGGATCAGATATAAATCAAAACTCTGAATTGATTCGTGGACTACAAAAGGGACCCATTCCCAATTAGAAATTTGATGGTCACCTAAAATATAAGTCAGATTGAATTCAGAGCTGAAAAAAAATCTAAATAAATTCCAACAGAATTGTTTTTAGAAGCGCTAGAAAAGGCTTACACACGTTTAACCTTCAACCATTCATCAGATTGAATGGAATCTTACAATATTTTTAGTCAGTATGACTGGAGTAAGTTCAGATGACTACAAAAGTAATTTGATTTAACTAAAACAATGAAGGCAGCATAATATGTTTTTAAAAGTCTTGTTTGTGGCAATGCCTAATTCTTTATCTGAGTGATAACGGAGGCCGGTGGATTTAGGAAGAGACTCAAAAAGCAGAACCATGACAGACCCACCACTGAGATTGCGTTTTATGGGGAAAATCGTTTGCAGCCCAAAATAGCCTTGATGGGATCTGGAGTGCTTTATTTCACGGTGAACAAAGGGAAAACAAAAAAGTGCAACGGCAATACAGTGCCTTCCATTCGGAACGAAATGGCAAACATTACAACGAGAGCTCATTGATTTCTCCAGTGAAAGTAAAGCAATTGTTGCTTAAATGAGAGATGCTGCATTTCTTGAGGGAAATTGAATTTGATGAAGTTTGATTCCTTCGTCTTTTGAAATGCGACTTACATTTTCCACGCTACAATTGAGTGCGCTAGTTTGTTTTGCATGGACTCAAATGATGGTGTTTCTCTATTACAAATAAACAGAGTACAACATATTTATCCTGCTGTGACATTCTGAAGTATGAATGGGGGATATTTTTGGGAAAATTAACTTCTTTACAACTTAGTTTTTTGATCACTTTGAGATCTTTCATGTATTGAGTTGTTTGTTTGTCAAACCTGAGGCCACTTTTATTGAGATATTTTTGAGATCTCATTCAAAACACTAAATAGCTAACATCAACTATTAATATATATATTTTTTAAGTGAGAAATGTTTTTGTGACAAGAAATATGACATGAGATAAGCAAAATTTCTACTTAGTTATATTTGATCTCTACTTAATCTCATTAAAGAAAGAATGCTCTTTAAAAATGTGGCATCGTTGTAACCTAATGTTGGGTCAAAAATGGTCAAACCCTATGTTGGGAATAGATTATTTCTATTGAATTTAAATGACACTTCTCAACCAAACAGATATTTTGACCCAGCACTGGCATTTTTTAGAATATTTCATGCATCAGCTGCTTTTCAATACCAATTTGTGAAACAAAAATGGCAGGAATTTAAAAAGAATCGATTTTACCATTCGCTCCAGGGAGCGAGCCTCTCTTCAATCTAATGAAATAAAGGTTTACATTTATTAAATTAATTTATTACAATTAAATATTATTAAATGTTTATTTATGATAATGTCAAAAAAGAATATCTGTGCTCAAACTCTTCTATGTTTCACTAGCTTATGTTTACTTGTGTTTTACTTAGGTTGCAGTACATTTATTGGCCCCTTTCCACTGTGTGGTACGGTACGGGTCGGTAGGCTTTTATGACCGTTTCCACTGTCAAAAGGTACCAAATAGCGAACCGCACCATACCCCTTTTTTGGTACCCTTTCCAAAGGATACCTAGCACAACAAAAGGGTACAAAAAGGCGGATTAGATGCGCAGCTGAATGCTATTGGCCGAGACATTACACCATTATGATATATACATACAGTATATATACAGCAGCTATAATCAAATCGTGTTCATAGAAAGACTAGTGAGAAACATTTATTTATAATGTAATACTAACATTTATTTATAAGTATTTATGTATATAAAGCATTTGATTAGTAAGAAGTGCTTCTCATACGATATGTGAACTTCAAGTGAGAATGACGTCGACTGCAATTTTCTGTCGAGCACCACGTCCACCAAAAGGGGACCATTGGTACCTTTGGCAGTGGAGACATAAGCCTGATAAAGGTGACCTATACCTAGGCCAACACAGAATCTGCAGATTTTTAGCCCATCATTAATTCTGTTTATTTACTTGAGTAAATGTGTGTAAATCTATATTTATTCAGTTTAATTACAGTAATATTATTGACTAATATGAAAATGTTCTTCTGATTTATGTACAATGCAGTTTGTACAGTAATATTTTCAGTCTTTTAGTAGATAAATTATATAGAAGACTTGCTTTGTTTACCAAATAATGTAAATCTAATTGGATTTGCATTTTAAACATTAAATAAAAGTTAAAAAGAGATAATTTTTTATTTCACATATTAAGGTTTTAGTTGTGATACTCCCAAAATAATTCTGCAGAAATCCACAGATTTTTACCAAAATTCTCAGCAGAAATAGCAAAAAACATCCACAGATTCCGTCTGGCCCTACCTATACCGTACCGTACTGTACCACTCAGTGGAAACGGGCCATTAATGACCCCTGCTGTCACTTAAAATACGATTTTCTGACTTCAACATATGAATATGCACATTTGCAAAATCAGATAACTTAATTATCACTGTTTATACATTTCCATGAATCATGTTTTTTAAACTGATTTATGAAAATTAATAAAAAATAATTAATATGCTTTTTTTTTGCAGATTAACTCTTCAAAGAGACCTTTTAAAGGTGCAGCATGTAGAATTGACACCTTCTGGTTTAACTAGGTATTGTAGTCAGAATTCAAACTAATGGAGATTTTTTTTTTCTTCACCTGGCCCCTCCGATGATGCAGGTTGCCAGATTGATGACACCATGACACACATTTGCCACAAAAGCATAGAATTTGGCTTAATTGCATCTACTGCTCAAGTTCAAATAATTGAACTCAAGTGAAAAATGTGCATGAGGGGAAAAACATCTTGTGAGTAAACTAGAGCAAGTGACGCAGTGCTCTGTGCATTACAATTTAAGCTGATCAGCTAATATTTGCAATTGTAATTTTGCTTTACTTGCTAATTTTTATAACACTGAATCTGCAGCTCATTTCAAAGGTTACTATGGTCCTCTGAAGGTTCCATTTTCGAGCGTGCCATCATATTTTGAGGGAACTATCAAGACTGAGATGAAATATGGTGTGGTTTACACCAAGGAAATCTGGAGTGCAGAAATATAATGGGGTAAACTGGCAGTGGGCTGGTTATAGAGACCAAAACAAAGACAGACATTCTGACATGGAGCGCACATTCTCAAAGGAGAATAACTACCATTAGCATTGCTTCTCAGATAAACAAGCATGTCCACTTAGCATGTTTCCTAAATATCTGCAAGCATATTGTGGTATTTTTATCCTTTAGAAGAATCATGAACTTACATACAGCACCAGTATTGTAAAGAAGTATGATTTACAGATTTAGCTAAACGAAATAGAGATTGAGCCAAGCACTGGTTTGACCGCCAACTTATTTAACATGCAGCCTACTAAACCCGAAGCTCAGACGCTACTAGTGTATGCTACAGTGATCTGGAAAGCTGCCGATATCAGCACCCAGACTGATGCCAAGTGTCCTCTGCGGAGACTCTGCAGCTGCGGTCGGAGACCAAGCTCACGTGATAAAACAGACAGTTCAGTTCTGAAGATGGCAGGCGAGATCTACTGCAAGACAGAGAGGTGAATTAAGGAGGCCAAAAATATATAAAATACAAGACAATGCAGCTGTGGATGAGGAGAGAGAGAATAAATCATGGCCAGGGCCAGAAAACACGAGCAAGCAGGAGAAAGAGAGAGAGGCTTTCTCTAAAACCTAATGAGCTGTGCTGCAACATTCATCAGGAGAGCTAAAAAATGTGCTTTATTTCCGCATTTATTTGATCAAGTGAAAGAATGGTCGTGACATTTGAATCAAGGGAGCGAGCGCTCAAGAAAAATAATGATCAGAGCATTCAACTTTAGAAAGAAACTGTCTGAATTGGGAAATAAAGCATTCAAGATGTTTTAACCAGAGAACATTAGTGGCAGGGGCGGACTGGGACAAAAATTCAGCCCTGGCACTGTAGCCACACCAGCCCACATTACCACACCGACACAGCCCCACCCATGGACACGCACATCCACACATTATATTAGTGTACAGATGGTGAAATAATATACGCAGTGCCAAATGTAATAGATATTAAAACATTTAAATGTATGTGACTGGAACAAAAACAACCTCTTTATAAAAAATGTATACATACAGTAAAAACTTAATAAAAAATGTTTGTCTGCTATTATATGATAGAAGTAACCTTTGAATGTGTCTCACGCACACACACACACACACACACACACACACACGCACACGCACACACACACACACACACACAGAGCTTTACACACAAATGGACACGCAGCACGCAGCATGTGCAAAATGTCCTGTATGTCCAAAGAATTTTGTCAGTTGTTGTGTCTGAGTGAAAAAAGAATTGATGAAATTTGAGAGATGTAATCATTAAATGCATTTTGTGCCAAAACAATGAGAATTGATCCCTAGTTCAGCCCACATAGACTTCTGTTGTGCTCACTGTGTCAAGAGTTTTGCAAAAGTGTCCTATATAGAGAAATGTGTCCTAGCGTCTGTAAAAAAAAACTTTATTACACTTAAGTAATAACAGTAGCACAAAAGGCAATACAATATATAACAAAAAAGCAGAAATATTTGTGTGTACTAGCAGATTTGTACATTTTTAATCCTTCATGATATATAGCTTTTTTTATATAAAGTATGCGTAAGTGTTGCTAGTGCTGCATCTCCATTTGTGTGTGTGTGACACACATTCACAGGCTACTCCTATCATAGGGGTTAATTTATCGTTAATTAGCCACAGTCTTAAAAAGGCTTACATGAGCTTTTATTTTGAAGTGTTTCTGGCAATCAGACAGTTTATTCTTATTTGTTTCGGGACCACACACACACACACCAACCTACATGGATACTCCGAAGTGATGTTTAGCACTTGCATGCTTAGTACTTGTTGGAAACTTTGTGGAAAAAGAATAAAGAATTCTGGATTGATTGCAGCTCGTTGCCTCTGACTGACCAGATATCTGTGGTGAACTAGCCCCCACTGACAACCCCTAACTGGTTTGTGGTTTCTATATCAGTTTTCTGTACACAGTATTAAGAAACTGTCAGCATTTGTGTCAGGGTGTGTTTCTCTTACGGCTGTATTCCTACCTCCATGACACTTGACTCTGCTGCAGCAGTCAGGCTATCTGCACTGCCACTGGGTCCAGAAACATTCTAGTTTGAATAGATGAACACAGGAGTCAGGAAAGGAAGAACACAAGCAAGCCAATGTCTGACTATTGCATAGATATACTTCAATATTGCCTGTAAAAGAAGTCTATGTTCCACCTACATACTGTGACATATGCATGTATTTAATGTTTTACTTTAAAGACTAGCTATGTATTTAGAGTTGACTATAAATTCCTACAGTACTATAGCTATAGCTGTTCTGTATATACCCTAAATTCCACGTTATCTGCTTATAATGATATTTTAAAATGTATGGGAGTTCCACGCTGAGTTAACTGTTAAACACAGTGTAGGTTACTGTCAAAAACTGTCAGAAGTAGCGTGAATGACATTAAAATTAATTATTATTTTTATTTTAGTATAATTAAGGGGGTCAGTCACACACCAGAAGCGCTGCTCGGCGACGCACAGCGTCGCGCCGCGCAACGCCATGCATTTCAGAATTCTAATTTCTAACTTTCTAAGGTCCACAAGTCGGCAGCTGTCATGTGAATATGCGCGTCTGATGTGCCATACTTTCAACTGTCATGTGCTCGCCGTGTTGCGGCGCATCCGATGTGTGACCTGCTTTATTTTCTGTTCCCTTCTTACCTCCTCTACCGCGCTACTGTCCTCCGATGCATTTACACCTCCTCTCGCGAATATTTCGGTTAATTTTATGCATTTGGCAGCATCTGATTTTAGAGCCCTTTTCTTGTTCTCTCTGACCTTATCAGCACCGCCTTTCCTTTTTTACGGTCCATATTTTGACATTAACGTTAGCTTGCGTTGTGTTGCATTTACTGTTTGACCATCTTGCCAGATTTTGATTACATCAGCGTGATCCACAGCCTCTGATTGGGTCGGCCCATCTCGAGACATGCCGGCCGTCGCCGATTGGCCCAAATGCTTAACATGTATCATTATTATAATTATCAATCATCATTATTATTATTATTATTGTTGTTGTTGTCATCAACAGCAGCATTATATTCACATCTTGCAAGAGATAAAAGCTGCCAGCATGCAAAAACAATACATATTAAAAAAAAAAAAAAAAAAAAAAAAAAAAAAAAACCTGACCGGCCCACATTTTAAAACTGCTCCGGCCCTTCTGGCATTTGCCAGAATTGCCAGACGGCCAGTCCGCCCCTGATTAGTGGTACGCTCAAAACATACAAATCAAGACAAGACTTCAGTACGTTTGAAAAGTGAAAAACAAACTCAATGAAGATCGTTTAGAACTACAGTCAAAACAGTGTTGCCAGACGTACGATAATTATCAACCTCTGTATGATGTACGATCAATAATGAGAAAAATCCTATAAATGTACGATAATTTCAGAATTCTATGGCATTTAAAAGTTATTTCATTGTAATCTTGGGTCTTCTTTACCTACTGATCTAGCTGCATCTTTTCTGTACTGTCTGTGAGGAGAAGGTGGAGTTAGGTTTTCTATCTCATCTTATGTTAGCCAATCAACATGGAGAATGGCTCTCTCCCACGAGTTAACGCTCCTGCCGTGCCTGCCCGTGGTTAGGTCTGTAGTTTTCAGTTTGAGATCGATCTTTTAAGCAATAATGTTAAAACAATTAGTGCTGTAAAGAAAGGTGAGAAGGACGGGAGTTTTCCCTTGATGTTCTCGTTTTTTTCCCCATTAATATTGGTTGGTGTTTTTTTTAAAAGTTTATCTCATCAAAAAGCATGCACACCTCAGAGTGTGTTAAAAATTCAGGAGGGTGCACTGCTTTCAAGCCAACCAGCACTATTTTGCAGTCCATGACAGCATCCGATTTGTACAGCAAAATGAATCCCTCAACATCTGGCAACATGCAACATTCGATGACAGCAACTCAATAATTTGTATTTTTATTTTAATCTATTTTTGTTTGTCAGTTATCTACAAAATAAACAAAAAATTAATACATTTTAGGTGAAATGGGCGACAAATAACACTTTTTGGCCTTAAGGAAATTATGAATTGCATTCAAGTAGGCATATTAAATACATAATACAACACAAAATATAGTATTTCTGACAATTTTCTTTATAATTTGAGTTATTAATTACAGTATCACAATACTACTTGGTATCGTGATACTTCAGCTGGTATTGTATCATAAGATTAATTCATGACAACCCTATTAAAAGGAGTTTACTCTTATTACAGTACAAATATCAGATTTTTTTAAAGATGATCGCTTAATACATTTTACATACTTCCCATTACTACCCAGTTCTTCCAGCTTCGAAACTCAGGAGGAAACCCATTGCTGGAAATTTGTGCTACCAATAACGAATTATGAGAATCACTTAATTGTGAACAATTTCCTGCATTTCATTATTAACCTGTAATCATGTAATCCATCAAAAAGTAACTGTAGTCTGACTACAAAGTAGATTACTCTGATTACAGTACAAATTTCACATTTTTGGAATCTGATTACGTAATCCAAATGACAGTTTCAATTACCTCCCAGTTCTGTCAGCGCCAAAACTCAGGATTAAGGCTCCTTACCATTAAAGCAAATCTGTGCTACCAACATGTATGGTTGGAGTGAAATCTGTGGATGCAAATGCTGGTGCTGGAGGAGCTTGGGGGAATGGATGAACTCATCTGCCACAGTGTGTTCATGATGAGACCGAAGAGTCGCGCCGTTTGCTGGAGGCCAAAGCCTGCTGAAGTCCATCAAGATGAGATGGAGAAAGCGAGTGGACGGATGCTCACTGCTGGGTGCCAAAGAAGCCATCGGCGGGCATCAGGGGAGTAAAAGGACACACACTGATGGTGGGCATGACAAGTGAGGCACTTTTAGCCGATCGAGAACTAAATGACATAGCATTTGGGGAAATCGACCAAAGATTTCTCTCTTCGTCCTTACATTTGTGCTCTCTCTCTTCTCGAATGGAGAAGTGTGAGGGAATATAGAGGGCAGTCTTGAAGAAACCCCAATCTGTGAGGGGCAATAAGGGGGTTTGAACTGAGTGGGAGAGAAGCGAGGGGTAATAATACCCTCAATACTGAACTTTGTGTGCAAATATAAGCCTGTATTTTGCCATCAGTGTTGGGGAGTAGCTAGCACATAGCTCATTTTTCAATAGCTTGACAGTAGCTGATATACTTATGATACAATGTAGATTTTCCAGTAACCAGCTAGTTCATCTATGCCTAGAAACGCTGCTTGACTGTATTGTTTTAACAAAATGAAGTCACTTACACAAAGACAATAACAGTATTAGTATACTTAAAAAAGTATGCATTATTTGTGAAGCAATTTATGTAAATGAATGGCCAACACACATAGAGGTATTTTGTTGATGAGTTATTTCAATGGTGTTGTAAACAGCCCCTCTATCAGGAGATAGAAGATAATATTTATGAACATCAAGAGGCACTTTTAATTCATGTTCAATTTAAAAAGCCCTATGAAGAAACAAACTGATCAAACCTTGTATATTCAAAGCAAAAGAAAGTTTAAGATGTTTGAATTAAGTAAATAGAAATTCTAATTATTAGGTAGAAGTATGTTCAAAACATTGAGCTTGAGGGACATTTCTGTTAACGGTTTGATTAGAAGAGACACTGAAATTATCAAGGTAAAGTAGACATCACGATAATAAAATGGTTTTTTAAATGCTTAAATCAGGATAAAAAGGTAAATCTTTAAAAAGAAAGCACGTTCAAATGAGTCAAATCAAAGAATGTTTGAAGCGATTGAATTGAATCAAATAAAAAAGACATTTATTTGAATCTGCGGAGAAAGGAAGTTAAACAGATTTGGACGGAGACTCTGAGAGAGCAACATTTTCAAAGCAAAGCGAGGGAAAGATTGCTCAAAACAAGAGAAATAATGCTTTATAAAACTCCACACAAAGAGCAGCCAAATGCTCAATGCTGCCTAACTATGATTATGGTGATTACAATATCATAACTGACATTTGAAGAAGCAGCGCTCAACGGTTTAAACGCTTTCACATTCTGAAGGGAACCAGAAAATTGGATGTGCATCACATAGGCAGCTTCTTAAAGGGACACTCCACTTTTTATTTATTTATTTTTTTTTTAAAGGCTCATTTTACAACTTTCTTACATTGTAAAAATAAAAAAAGACTTGTTTTTTAGTTGAATCAAATTAAGTTTTCTAGTCATCTTAACTTGCATAATTCAAACAAAAAATATAAAGTTAAACTGTATAACTTAAAAAAACCTAATTAACTTATTAAATTAAGTTATAGCAACACAATTTGTTGTCTTGAATTTTTGTCATTACATTTATATATTTATATATATATATATATATATATATATATATATTTCATATAGACGTTACACTTTTCCCCATTCAAAACTATATGAGTGACATGTTTTGTGTATTCTATAGTCTTTGGCTTTACCTTGGGCACACTGAAAAATAGCTGATTTAGTTTGATTCAAACGTTTAGAAATACAACTTGAGACAGATGATGTTTAATTTTATTTGTAATTTCAGATATGACATTTAATTGTAAGCTTGACAAACAGTTTTGGAGAATTTCCAAATTCTCCAAAGGTGAACGAGAGCTGTTTCAAAAGGTGTTTTCGCAGACTTGCCTTAAAGGGAATTTGACTAAACTGAGCTAAAAGTGCTCCCGCCAGACCTAGAGATCCGCTGAGAGGATTTAAAACTGCTACAACTCGACTGTTTAACTTCAGGGAAGCTGTAAAATAAGCCCTTTTTTTCATTAAACTGCAGAGAACATTGAAACCCAGCCAGAAACACATCAGCCGAGTCAGTGTGTGTGTTTCCCAATTCTGATGAATGACTCTCAGACGGGCTGATCTAAATCCTCACACGCGGGTCAACCTCAGATATGAATCTCTAACCTTAAAAAAGAAAGACAGTGCAACAGTTTTTGGGTTTTCCAGCATCTCCAGAAACAATCTGCGCATTAAATAAGACTGTCATTCTCCCAGCATTCCCTGAGAGGCTGCGAAAGATAAACAGCTGCTGTGGCGCACCGATGCGTGTCAGGTCACACTTCCCAGCAGTCAGTTTGCGGAGCAGCGGGACATCAAAGTCTCGCCCCCAGATCTAATACTCTCAGCCGGTGCCGCTCTCGCATTTGAACTCATTTTATTTTTAGAGTTTTTCCACCTCAGGTGTCCATCTGAACGTCAGCGCTTTCTCCTCTTTCTCTGCCCTGTGAGCTGTTAGTTAAGTTTGTTTGATCTTCAAATTATCTTTGTGCGCCTTTATCGTGTTTGATTCGAATTCGTGCCGAATGTTAATTTCGGAAGAACACAAATGAAGCTCAACGCTGACTTTGATGTCAAAAACGAAAGAAAAGGCATATTTCATCAAATACGAAGCACTAAAAAAGGGTTTCATACACATCGCTTTATAGTGTTCGCAACGATGTGATGTCAAACAACTTCCAAACATCAAACACGATCAACTCAGCATGAAAGCCCTTTAAAGAAGATTGCTCTCAGATTAGTTTGGTAGATATCGATTTAAAATAGCTTAACGCTTTCAAGGTCAGTTTTTTATCTTTAGATATTAAAATCTATGTATTCAGCTGATGGCGACACCATGGCTCAGTGGTTAGCACTGTTGCCTCACAGCAAGAAGATCACTAGTTTAAGCCTCAGCTGGGCCAGTTGGAATTTCTGTGTGGAGTTTGCATGTTCTCCCCGTGTTAGTGTGGGTTTCATCCGGGTGCTCTGATTTCCCCCACAGTCCAAAGAGGTGCGCTATAGGTGGAAGGGCGTTCTCTGTGTAAAACGTATGCTGGATAAGTTGGCGGTTCATTCTGCTGTGGTGACCCCTGATAAAAAAAAGAGACTAAGCTAACGGAAAATGAATGAATATTCAGTTGATTTTTTGTTTTCCCTATGCGACTTATGTTCTTTTTTTTTATATTTGTCCAAGTGATGCAAGAAAATTTTCACAGTAATTCCTATAATATTATTTCTTCTGGATAAAGTATTTTTAATTTGGCTGGAATAAAAGCTTTTTTTAATTGTGTAAAACTATTTTTAAGGTCAATATTATTGGCCCCGGCGGCACGGTGGCGCAGTGGGTAGCACAATCATCTCACAGCAAGAAGGTCACTGGTTCGAGTCCCAGCTGGGCCAGCTGGCATTTCTGTGTGGAGTTTGCATGTTCTCCCTGTGTTAGCGTGGGTTTCATCTGGGTGCTCTGATTTCCACCACAGTCCGAAGACCTGTTCTATAGGTGGAAGGGCATCGGCTGTGTAAAATGTATGCTGAATAAGTTGGTGGTTCATTCCGCTGTGATGACCCCTGATAATTAAAGGGAATAAGCTAAAGGAAAATGAATGAATATTCAGTCGATTTTTTGTTTTCCCTATGTGATTTCTGTTTGTTTTTTTATATTTGCTCAAATTATGTTTAATTGTGCAAGAAAATTTTCACAGTAATTCCTATAATATTATTTCTTCTCGATAAAGTATTTTATTTTTATTTTGGCTGGAATAAAAGCTTTTTTTTAATTGTGTAAAACTATTTTTAAGGTCAATATTATTGGCTCCGGCAGCGCGGTGGCGCAGAGGGTAGCACAATCACCTCACAGCAAGAAGGTCACTGGTTCGAGCCCCCCTTGGGTCAGTTGGCATTTCTGTGTGGAGTTTGCATGTTCTCCCATGTTTGTGTGGGTTCCTCCGGGTGCTCCGGTTTCCCCTACAAGTCCAAAGACATGAGCTATAGGTGAATTGGGTAAGCTAAAACTGTCTGTAGTGTATGTGTGTGAATGAGTGTGTATGGATGTTTCCCAGTGATGGGCTGCAGCTGGAAGGGCATCCACTGCGTAAAACATATGTTGGATAAGTTGGCGGTTCATTCCGCTGTGGCGACCCCAGATTAATAAAGGGACTAAGCTGAAAAGAAAATGAATGAGTGAATGAGAAACAGATACACATCCGCGCATATACAATATTTATAGAAAAAGGTGATTTATATTTATAGTGATGTGAAAAAACTGACCCCGTAATTAACTTCCTAATGTTTGTAACACTTTAATATTTCAGAAAACCAAACAAATGTAAATATTAGTAAAAAAACACAAGTAAACACATTAATAAATGCAAAAAAAAAAAAAAAGAAATCAATAAGAGCCAAATACTTTTTCACACCACTGTATATAAAACATTTCCTTCGGCTTAGTCCATTTATTCATCAGGGGTTGCCACAGCAGGGTGAACCACCAACTTATCCAGCTTATGTTTTACACAGCGGATGCCCTTCCAGCTGCAACCCAGTACTAAGAAACACCCATACACTCTCACTCACATACACTCAGGCCAAATTAGTTCATTCATTTCATAGTGCATGTCTTTGGACTGTGGGGGAAAACCGGAGCACCAGGAGGAAACCCATGGCAACACAGGGAGAACATGCAAACTCCACACAGAAATGCCAACTGACCCTGCTGAGACTCGAACCAGCAACCTTCTTGCTGTGAGGCACTTGCACTAACCACTGAGCCACCATCTATCCATCCATCCATCCATCCATCCATCCATCCATCCATCCATCTGTACAAGGCACACTTACATATAATATATAAATACAAACTTTTATTTTGTACACTATTAGTAAACTAATTAATTCTCAAACAGCCCTACTTTCTGAAGGATATTTTTAAAGAGAAAACTCAACTTTTAATAGCAGGAATATGTGAAACTTTACAATAAATTAAAAAGAAAACAGTTCATTTAAATTCTACTAATACATCTCTACAATATTACTCTTGCTGATAACATTAATGAAGCCTCGGTGAACAGAAGAGACTTTCTCCAATAACGTAATTATAGAAATGTTTGACAATTACCTCCAGTAATGAGAATTTGGGATAATATTATTACTTTAAGAAAGTAAAGTAGGTTTTATTTACATGAATTATAATCCCTCAGTCTCTTCTCTTTGGGTTTGGGTGAAATATGAAGACAGGCACTTTTTTTTTCTGGGCAGGATTCATGAAACTCTACAGACAAACTATCTAAACTCATCTAAGAAGCTGTACTTCTCTTTCCAGCTGTCTGAATCTCAGACGCTCAGCTCTGTCCAGCATCTATTAATACAGCTGCAGGTGTGTGTGTGCGTGTGTGTGGAAGGAAAGCGGATAACAGCAGTTGTCAAACACACACAGAGCAAGAGTAATGAGGCAGGACTGTCGACTTCAGCCTGCAGCGCACACACACTTTTGTGAACGTGTGTGTGTGTGTGTGTCAGAGCGTCTTGAAGACCTGTTTGACCTTATATCTGAATCTTTTCCGTCACCGATTCTGTTCATTTCCAACCAACGGCCTTCTGGATTCAATTTCACTCCAGTGTTTCATTGCCAACTTTCCTCGTTTGCTGCTACTCAATGTCCGCTGCACTTTTCAGCTATCTACTTAAAGGGACAGTTCACCCAAAAGTGAAACTTCGGTCATCATTTACTCCTCCTCAGCTTGTTCCAAACAGGTTTGATTTTCTTTTTTCTGTTAAAACACAAAGGAAGATATTTCAAAGATTGATGGAAGAAGCAGCCATTGACTTCCATGGTCATTTTTGTTCCTGCTATGGAAGTCGTTTTTTTCCACCAACAGTCTTCAAAATACAGTATCTTCCTTTGTGTTCAACAGCAGAAAGAAAGTCGTAAAAGTTTAGAAGCAGTTGAGTGAGTAAATGGTGATGAAATTGTGCATTTTTGGGTGAACTGTCCATTTAAATTAATTAAACCATTTAAATATGTTATGGTAACACTTTAGTTTCGAGACCAAGGCTTATTATTAGTTATTGTCCAAATATTGTCCAATTATTGTTCCAATTGGTTGAATTTTTAAGCCTTAAATAAAAATCTAAGAATAAAATATAATTAGATATAAAGATATGCTTGTTTTATATGTACAATATTAAATGTATATAGTGTCTTAAAAGCAACCATAAAACAACCAATGTACAAACAGGTATAATAACAGGTATAACATTCAAATAATAAACTAAGTACACAATAGTGAACAAAATAAAACAAACACACAGTTGAACTCATTAGCCCCCTGAATTTATAGCCCCCCTGTTTATTTTTTCCCCCAAATTCTGTTTAATGGAGAGCAGATTTTTTTCAACACATTTCTAAACATATTAGTTTTAATAACTCATTTCTAATAACTGATTTATTTTATCTTTGTCATGATGACAGTAAATAATATGTGACTAGATATTTTTCAAGACTCTTCTATACAGCTTAAAGGGACATTTAAAGGCTTAACTAGGTTAATTAGGTTAACTAGGCAAGTTAGGGTAATTAGGCAAGTTATTGTATAATGATGGTTTGTTCGGCTAATAATTTTGACCTTAGAATCGATTTAAAAAATTTAAAACGGCTTTTATTCTAGCCAAAATAAAACAAATAAGACTTTCTCCGGAAGAAAAATATTATCAGACATACTGTGAAAATTTCCTTGCTCTGTTAAATATCATTTGGGAAATATTTAAAAAAGAAAAATTCAATAGGGGCTAATAATTCTGACTTCAACTGTTTTTCACATTTCTTTTTAATAAATGGTACAGTGGGCCCTCAAAAGCTAAATATAAAGATAAATCTTTGTTTTGAAAGGACACACTCTTTCCTCTCTGTATGCACCAGACACTTTCTTTTTTCTTTAATCAACACTCCATTTGTCTTGAAATTTACTTGATAAAAACTCTTAGTGTGCTTTACGCAGGTGAGTAGACTTGACAAACTATAATCGGGTGATACGCTCTCCATGTTTTTTCCTCTCCACATGCACCAGACACGTTCTTATAAGCACCCCACGCTGTATAGTTTATAATATATAATGTATATCATATATGTGAGTTTCTAAGGCTAAATTAGAAAACAACTGTGAGATCCCAGCAGGCACACAACATCATAGTTGTTAATATTAGGTTAGATTTAGGTTGTGATGTCAGGAGATCAAAACACAGTGTCTAAGGACAACGTTATTTTGATGTCCAATAACGACATCAGATGACATTGATATTTGGTTGATTTTAGGTTGTGTTGGAAAGTGGCCAAAATTCAACGTCGAGACAGCATCTTAAATCAACATCATATTGACGTCAAATACTGACATTTCGTCACCTTAGAATTATAAGGTTCTATCTGACATTTTTGTCAAAATTGAGTTATTGACATATTAAATAACAACTTATTTACATTATGGGATGTTTTTTATAAGTTGTTTACATTTAAAACTACACACTTACTGTTTGCTATATGGAATGTTAAAACTTTGAAGCTCAATTTCTCAAAATCCTTCAGAACGATTTATTCATCAGGTATGGCAACCAAAATCCAACGTCTTATAGATGTCATAGTGGTAACGTCCACACAACGTCAAGCTGTAACATCATTAGACGTTGTTGGAAAGTGACTAAAATCTGTCCGACGTTGAACACTGATGTTGGTTTGACGTTGGGTTCTGATGTCAACCCGATTTTCAATTACACTCAAAATACAACGTTCCCTGACGTTGAGGTACAACATCAATCTGATGTCATATTAATGTCCTGTGCCTGCTGGGATGGACGGACGGACGGACAGACAGATAGATACATAGACGGATGGATGGATGGACGGACGGACAAATGGATAGATGAATGGATGGACAGACAGATGGATAGATAGATGGAAGGATAAACAGATGGACAGATGGATAGATAGATAGATGGATGGATGGATGGATGGATGGACAGATAGATAGATGGATAGGTAGATGGATGGATGGATAGATGCATGGATGGATAGATAGACTTTAATACAATCCTCAAACAGGAACATACCTGATTTTTAGGGTGTACCACTGTTACAAATAAGCTTTGAAACTACATCTATTCACAAAAACACACTTTTGTGACCTTTACCATAGTATCACACACCTGAAATCTCTCAGATACTGTATATTCAGGCTTCCGTGACTCTCCACAATCACTCTTGATCTGTCTCTGTTAGCAGCGGCTCAACTGTGGAAATCAGCCGAGCGTCAATCTATCAAAGGTGAATCTAAAGCACATGAAAGCTTTCACTTCCTGAACCCAAACATTGCAAATCCCACCATTTCCAGATGCCGCTGGATATGCTTTACTCAATATGACGGATGAAAACATTAAGAAGCCATTAGTGATTAAGCAACTAGCCAATTAGCCGAGAGAAGTGCGCATTGGCACATTAGGGTGTGAGGTCGGGCCATGTGTCACGCTCTTTCCAATTAGATCTATTAATAGGATTTTCACCCACATTAAACCATTTTTACCATTTCTTTTTAAGAGCACATTTCCCACCGTTCAATATTTCAGTCCATATTTTAATATCTCACACACTCAAGATCCAATTAAAAGCAAGTCCACTGCTTTTTATTCACATTTTGAGGTCAATAATGAGCTCCAAAATGCACTTTCATATGTTTTTTACTATTATTTATTTATCCTGTTTTAATGGTTTCAATTTTAAGTAAATGACCATCATGTACATAATCATTTTTTCTCCACTTCACTACATTGTATTTGCACAAAACTTAATAGTCTTCTTCCTGGATATGCTCTGAATGTTTTAACTGTGGGGTTTCTTCATATATAATTTGCCTAATTTTATACAACATTTTACTCTAAAACCCTCTTGGCAGTTTTTCCCCCTGACTAAAAAAGTAATTTCCAAAAGTCCAACAAAATAAAACTAAATTTAAGAACAGCTGTACTCAAAATATATGCAAATTATAATGTATATTAGTAAAATTAAGTATAGCATATTTAATCATTACACTGCAGCTAAAATACACTGTCATTCATTTATTTCAATTTTATTGTCTTTTATCTTGCATTCTCTTAAAACTTTTTCAAAATGTATGTATTGTAGAGGGATGCAAATGAATTCTAATTACTAAAGGGTGAAACCATTGTTTGTTTACACAATCCAATTTTGAGATTCTTGGATATTTCCGACTACTGAAAAGAAAACATTCAAGATACACACTTAAGTGTTTATTTAATTGTGCTTCATCTATTTGTGTATATTTTTCTTTTAAGACTGCCTTTCAAAATGAGCTTTTTCTTCACTTCAGTAGTACTTGCATACACCAGACTTAATAGTTTGATTCCTATCTATGTTCTAAATGTTTTGTTGATGTTATTCACTTTATTTTAAACATTTGAATCCTAAAAACTAATTAAATCATATATTTTTTTTACTGTCTTTAGCGGTATATTCTAATCCATGACATAACCAAAAATAAAACATCCCCTCAGAAAGAAATCATTTAAATCTAATTTGTAAATAAAAAAAAAAAAAATTGAAAAGTAAAAATTAAAAGAATGTAAGAATAGCAATTTTATGCATATTTAATTAGATAATACCAGATTTGTGGCCTTACATTTAGAAACAGCATTTCATAAACATGTAATACAAAACAGTTGCTGTAATTGATCGAATCAACCAGAAAAAGCATAGTTATGAATTTAGTTATTACTAAGCCCAAAACTTATATTTATAATATATAATAATAATAATAATATAATATTATATATATATATATATAAGAAAAATATACACAAATCGATGAAGCTAAATTAAATAAACACTTAAGTATGTATTTTGAATGTTTTCTTTTCAGTAATCTGAAATATCCAAGAATCTAAAAACTGACTTATATGTAAACAAACAATAGTTTCACCCTTTAGTCATTAGAATTCATTTGCATACATTTTGAAAAATTTTTAAGTAAGAGAATGCAACTTGGATAAAAGACAATAAAACTTGAAATAAATGAATGACAGTTTATTTTGGCTGCAGTGTAAAGGTTAAATATGCTAATTGTGCTTCATTTTAGTATACACTAATTTGCATATATTTTGAGTATAGCTGTTCTTAAATTTAGTTTAATTTTGTTGGATTTTTCTAAATTAATTTTAAAGTCAGGGGAAAAAAACTGCCAAGAGGGAGAACGAAATGTTTTACCATGTTTTAGAATAAAATGTTGTATAAAATCAGGCAAATTATATATGAAGAAACCCCGCAGTTAAAACATTCAGAGCATATCCAGGAAGAAGACTATTAAGTTTTTTGCAAATACAATGTAGTGAAGTGGAGAAAAAAATGTATTATGTACATGATGGTCATTTACTTAAAATCGAAACCATTAAAACAGGATAAATAAATAATTTAATAAAAAAACATATGAAAGTGCATTTTGGATCTCATAATTGACCTCAAAAAATGTGAAATAAAGTAGTGGACTAGTCTTTAATTGGATCTTGAGTGTGTGAGATATTAAAATATGGACCGAAATATATTTCAGGTTTTTAAAAAATAATTTGTTATATTATTGAATAATATGTACATCTTTAGATGTTTAGAGGACTTCTGTCTTTTAGTAGATAAGAGACGCTTGGTTTATCGATTGTTTTAATTTGGTTGAGTTTGCATTTCAAACCTAATAGTAATTTATTTATTTTTTATTTTGTGTTAAGATTTCAGCTCCTTCACTCTCAAAATCTGCAGAAATCTGCATATTTTATTTCAGCAAAATTCATGCAAAAAAAGTCCACAGATTTTGGCCATGTTTTGCTTTAAAGAGATAAAAAAAACATTTAATTCAGTCATTATTTACTCACCCTCCCCTGCGGCCAAACATGATTAAATTTATTATGCTGAACAAAAAAGATACTTCAAAGAATGTTAAAAATGGGTAACCATTGACTTCCACAATATTTTTATTCGTACGATGGAAGTCAACAGCAACTGCTTTCCAAACATTCCACAAAATATCTTCTTTTGCGTTTATCAACAAATTTTTAATTTTTTTTTAATCTCATATAGATTTGTAACCACTCATGATCGAGTAAATGAGTAGAAAATGTTCATTGAACTATGCCTTTAAATAACTAATGACTTATGAATAATTTAATTGCAATATACATTTGAAGTCATAATTATTCGCCCTCCTGTTTTTTTTTTCTTTGTTTTTTTTTTTCTTTTTCAAATATTTCCCAAATGATGTTTAACAGAGCAAGAAATTTTTCACAGTATCTCCGATAATATTTTTTCTTCTGGAGAAAGTCTTATTTGTTTTATTTCGGCTAGAATAAAAGCAGTTTTGATAAAAAAAAAAAAAACATTTTGAGGACAATATTATTAACCCTTTTAAGCAATATTTGGTTTCAATTGTCTACAGAACAAACCATCATTATACAACAACTTACCTAATTACCCTAACCTGCCTAGTTAACCTAATTAACCTGGTTAAGCCTTTAAATGTCAATTTAAGTTAATCAAATATTATGTTCTGTCATCATGGCAAAGATAAAATAAATCAGTTGTTAGAAATGAGTTATTAAAACTATTATGCTTAGAAACACATTGAAATATTCTCTCCGTTAAACAGAAATTGGGGATAAAAACATACAGGGGGGCTAATAATTCAGGAGGGTTACTAATTCTGACTTCAACTGTACATACAAGTCTACACAGAGGATCTCCAGAACAGCTGTAAGCCTCTGCTTGATCACAGAAGACTGAAGGACGTCATATCTGTGTGTAGGTTAATTGTTGATTGTCTTGCAGATAATGTTGCGCATCCATCACTAAAATAAGTCGCCCGGCGTTTCAGCTTCTCCTCGTGACAGCTCTGAAAACACACAGTAAATCAAAGCGCCGTGTGTCGTCTGCTCAAACACGTGGGAGGGCCGTCATTGAAAGATGAATACTTATCAGTTTTCTGAGATCTGCTGTGTGTGCGTGTGTGTTTTTTTGCGTCTCGCTGCAGACCCTGAGAACACAATGATGATGTGCTTTCAATGCAGTGCCGCCGGCGATGGAGATCATCCGCACACCTCCGGCTTTACCACAGTAAACAAAGCCGAGGTGCATTCATCACAGCACTATTCTCAACAAGATAAGCGTGGGCTTGAGTCTCGCAGAAAGGTACTTCATGCAGATTGTTTTTTGCGCCGCAGACTGAAGGTAGATTCAGAAGAACCCTCATTTTGTCGTACTTGAACTTTCCAATATCTCGTGAAAAGACTTGGGAAGAGCGTGTAAAAGGAATACAACGCATATTATTCTACGACTGCAGAGTAAACATGTTTTGTCATGAAATAAATCAATATGAAATGTATTTGCAACACACGTAATGTATTAATGAATTAATTCAATACTAATGTCAATCTAATAATGCGTTTCTGATTGAAAAATTATTTTTAAAGAGGAAAAATATTGGTAAATAAACTCTAAGTGAGACTATTTAGGAGATATGGGAGTATTTAATAAGATATTTGCCAAGAAAATGATGACACTATAAACTGTTGTTTATATAAAACGTCAAACTTACATCAGTTAGACATTATAAATGATCTGTATAAGTAATATATAAAAAATATGTAATAGGTATGCAAGTAAGGGAACTATAAAATAATTGTAACATGATGTGATGCTGACATCAGGGGTGCGGATCCAAATGCAGGTTTATATAGCAGAATTGTTACGCCCCATTCACACTGGGGTTCAGCGTCAACGCTTGACAGAGGGCGTGTCTGAAGTTGGGACTGACGCGATCGTCATAGCAGCGTCAGCCAATGATTAGTCAGCAATAGGCCACTGCCTGAGCTGGTGTATTTGCATACAGCGATCTGATAGGCTGACGCTTCCGTCGGTGCTTGAAAAGATGAGCAAGTCCCAACTTCTGCAGCGAGCAACATTTCTGAAGCAGTGCGGACGGATCCATGATGCAGTTCGGCAATGCCTGACATCACCCAATCAAAGTGGATGGAAACCGTTGAAGCTGACGCCTCGTGTGAATGGAGCGTTAGGCAAGCCACGGTCAACACTGGGGCAAACAGATGTATACAGGCAAATCCAGATTTGTAGTCAAAATTGGGGATGGCTGACGGTTCGAAACAGTGTCGAGATCCCAAAGCGCGAATTGTTTCGAAACACTGCATCGAAGCATGATCCGAAACACCCAGGTCATGTGACTAAAGTGTTTCGAAACACCAGGTCACGTGACTCAAGCGATTCAAAGCATTCATCAATTCAGAAGTGTTTCGGGACCTAGCAAATCTGCATTTGACTGACAGGGTCAGAAAAAACTTCTGTGTCATATAGCCTGGTGGATCGTGCGTGTATACGTCGTTACTATTCTTCAAATGGATTTTGGGTTCGAATCCCAACTAGTACAAATACTCCGAAATCATGATTTTATGTATTTTAATCATGTTAATGTTTTATGGTGAAGTCTAGATAGGATAGAGCTGCGGATACGCCGTCAATTTAGCATAACCCTACCCGCTCCACTAAATCACCTGAAGCTTCAATTCTACTATGTGGGGTTTAAGACCTCAATTTGTTCAACTGTTCTTTGCTGAAGCTGTTCCAGTGCAATAAATAAAGAAATGACCACTAGGTGTCACTGTAGAGTTGGGTTTCGAAACGCTTTGACACATTTACTTCGACTGTTTCAGCATTTCATGAAGCCTCGCTTTGCCCACCACTAGTCAAAATAACAGGCGAGTGGTCAGAAGGCAGGCAGCAGACAGGGATAAATAATAAAACAAACAAAAGCGAGGGTCAAAACCAGCAAGACAAAGCAAGGAAAACGCATTGTAATGTCACATAAACAGATAACAAGACTTAGCAACTTCTATGTGCTTGTGTGCTCACTTCATAGTCCATGTGATCAGCTCATGAGTAGCTTCAGCTGTGTCTGTCTGCAATCATGGGGATCTAGACCAGGTGTGTGAGTGGTGCATGACTGGTTCTTGTAGTCCATTTACCAGCAGATTTGTAGTCCTATGTAATCTGTGTGTCTGCACAGGCTGGATCGCTGGTGATCGTGACAATAATAATAAAACTGTAAAGTATAATAATAACATATTAACACAATATGAAGGAAAACAGTGCAAAACACAAAGAGATAGTCCGCTCTAAAGTGAAAACTCTGTCATCATTTACTTACCCTTGAATGTGTTTCTAAACCTTTATGAGTTTCTTCATTCTGTTGAACACAAAATAAGATATATTGAAGAATTGTTAACCTGTAACCTGGAAGTCAATTGTTACAGGTTTTCAACTTTCTTCAAAGTATCTTCTTTTGTGTTTAACAGAATAAAGAAACCCCCAACCAGGTTTGGAAAAATAAATAAGTAAATAAAAAAAGAGAAGGATGTAGAAGAGTAAGATGATGGGTAAATGATGACAGATTTCTCATTTACGAGTGAACTATCCCTTTATAAGTTGTCATACGTTGCCATCTTCATAACTGAAGCTCAATCCTGAACTGGAGTCAGTGTTCTGCTTTGAATGTAGGCTCTTCTATCTGTAAGTGAGCATGCTATGTTACTATAAAGTTCAGCTCTCAGTGGACTCCTGGAGTCTGTTCAATAAGTGTGTTACTGTAGTCTGTGTTCTCCTGCCCTCTACTGTTCACACAGCATCACTAACACCAGACGCATTCACAGGAAACATTCATTCATTTTCTTTTCGTCTTAGTCCCTCTATCAAACAGTAGTTGCCACAGCGGAATGAACCACCAACTTATGTTTTTTACACAGCGGATGCGCTTCCAGCTGCAATACAATACTGGGAAACACCCACACACTCTAACATTCACACTCATACACTAAGGCCAATTTAGCCTATCCAATTCACCTATACCACATGTGTTTGGACTGTGGGGGAAACCTAGAGGAAACCCATGTGAACACAAGGAGAACATGCAAACTCCACACAGAAATGCGAATGACTCAGCTGGGCTCGATCAGCGACCTTCTTGCTGTGAGGCGATCATGCTACCCACTGCGGCACAGGAAACTAAATCAACTCCAATGCACTGCCAATGATGTCTTATGAACACTGAACTGTGTAAAAATAAAGCTGGAAGTCACTTAGTAACTCACTAAAGTCACTTATTAATTCACCGTCATTAGTTTCGTTTACTGAAGCATCACTATTGCTCACTATTGCTCACATTCATTCATTCATTTTCTTTTTGGCTTAGTCCCTTTATTAATCTGGGGTCGCCACAGCGGAATGAACCACCAACTTATCCAACATATGTTTTACGCAGTGCATGCCCTTCCAGCTGCAACCCATCCATACACACTTATTCACACACATACACTACGGCCAATTTTGCTAAACCAATTCACCTATAGTGCATGTGTTTGGACTGTGGGGGAAACCGGAGCACCTGGAGGAAACCCACGCGATCACAGGGAGAACATGCAAACTCAGAATTGCCAACTGACTCAGCTGGGCTTGAACCAGCGACCTTTTTGCTGTGAGGCGATCATGCTACCCACTGTGCCACCATGAAGCCTCACTGTTGTTCACATAACGAGAGTAAAATGACTGCTATTCCAAAATATAAAACTTTGGGATATACCAAGACTAGCAACCAACTACCACTGGCATTCATTACGAACACCCTAGCAACCAAATGGCAAAGTTCTGGCAACCACACACAACATTCACACAACAGCATAGCAACACTCTATGAAATAAAAACCACATAGCAACACCCTGACAATCACTTAGATCTCTCTAGGAACTGCAAAGAAAAACTCTGGAAAATGCACTCAGTTACATAGTAATTCTTTGTAAATGTCTCAAAACCACCTAGTAACACTCTGGAAACCTCTGATTACAATATTGCACCATTGTAGGTAACAACATTCTTGGAAACACCCTAAAATTGCATAGAAACAATCTGGCAACTTCCAAAATATCTGTAGCAACACCTTAGCAACCACACAGCAGTAACATTCTGTGAAACACCCTAAAATTGCATACAATCAATCTGGCAACTTTTGAAATCTCTGTAGCAAGCATGTAGAACCACCCTAGCAACCATACAGCAGCAACAACATTCTGGGAAACACCTAAAATCACACATCAAAACCTAAAAATTGCATTGAAGCAATCTGACAACTACTGAAAACGCTATAGGAAGTGCATAGCAATAGGCCATAAGCAATAAGTGCATAAGTACAACTGTCTGTCTTTAGGCCGGTTAGGAGTCCATTACAGTAATCCACCCTGCTGCTGATGAAAGCATGAACAAGTTTCTCTAAGTCCTCACTGGAAACAAAGCATCTATGATAAGGTGGGTAAAAGTGTTAAGGATTGGGGAGTCGTGGAAGAAAGTGAAAAGCAGGGCGGGAGTGCGTGTGAGAAGGGGGATCGGTAAAATGAGGTGCCGGATGAGATTTCAGAGGTTTTTGTGGCACAAATTAAGCCCTGATACTATTTAATCAAATTTTTTCAGGACACAACATATACAAACATATGGATATTTATTACTTATATCTGTCTAACAGTAAATTCATTAATTAAACAGTTAGTCAAGCAACTACTTTATTTATATTTCTCAATCGATAGCAGTCCTGTTTTGTTTCTCAAGCCTTCATAAGAAGAGTTTTACACACCTAGACATAAGCGCCGACAAAGCCTTCACTCAAACACTAGAACCTTTAAGTGGCATTGCGGTCATCATCGTTAAATAGCTGTGTGAGGAATTAGCATTTTTACAGAGCGCTGATTCAGCGTTTCTGAGGGTTATGAAGGGAACAGTGCCAGGGCCGGAGAGAAGCTGGTGCGAAATGTGCTTTCTGGCCTTGTTAATATTGGATGAGCTGCTGTCATCAGCGCTGATCCTCCGATAAACCATGAAAGATCAAATTGAGGTTTTACAGTCAAGGTCAAATTAAACACAAGCACACACTTCTGAATGCATAAAACACTGCATATAGCATTAGATAACGTCTGGACATCAAGCACAGTTTGCATTGACTTTAGTTTAATAGTAGTTTTCTTTAACTACCCTAATTCAGCAGTTAAAATAAAGCTGATTGCATCAATAAAAAATATATAAATAAAAAATAATCACTCTGGGTGTACAGTATAATTCCCTCGAGTTTGCTTCTGTTGGTTTCTTTGGTCTGGGTCACAATAAGAAAACATGACATTTAGTGTTTCCCAACTCTGTTCCTGAAGGCACACCAACAGTACACATTTTCAACCTCTTCCTATTCAAACACACCTGAATCAACTCATCAGAACATTAGAAGAGACTCCAAAACCTGAAATCAATGGGTCAGATAAGGGAGACAATCCAAAATATGTACTGTTTGTGTGCCTCCAGGAGCAGGGTTGGGGAACACTGATTTGGTCCACATCTAGTATTGCCATGTTGGTTTGTTCAGTCATTGGTCATATTAAGCATACTAGAAGATGTTAGTAAGTGGACAAACTCATCAGTTAGTCTAGGGGTTCTCAACCGTTTTCACTTTGAGGCCCACCTCCTTCTCCAAAAAAAATGTTGGAAGCCCAAACTAATAGTCTGGAGAAAATGCTCATTTTAAAGCTTTATTTATTAGAAAAACATTTATTTTTGCTTTCTATTATTTGCTAAAATTTTTAAGTTAATTTTTTATATATAAAAAAAATACTACAACGTATATTTTAATATAAAAAAAACGCACAGACAGGTCTCATGAATTCTTTACTTCAGTTATTCTTTAGAACTGCAGAGTATTTGGGGCCTTTTCTTTAATAAATGAACCTGACAGGACAACAGGACATGGCAAAAAACTGTTCCTGCTTTAATTAAACTGACTACTATTCATCCATTGATCTACTATTCATATCCATTAAAAATAAACAAAGAAATATAAAAACACTTAAATCTGTTGAAACACATCGATCTGAAGGCAGTTTGGTTTGTAGCTGGAGTTCGCTGACAGGAACAGTGAACAGCTGTTCACTACTGAAACACCATCAAGTCTCCCTAGATCCTCCTGTACGGGTTTATGTCCGTTAAAAAAAACACTCGCAAACATTACTTTGGACAACTATGTGGATATTTTAAAGTGTTCACACAAAGAGAGCACGCATAGTTTGTGAATCAACGGACATGTGCGATACAGTACGGGTCGCAGACATGAGGCACGTGCGAGCTGCTTATTAAAACTTCAATCATCATTACCTTTACATCTCCACATGTCTGTATTTAACAGTGAGGCTGTTTTTGCCGAATTAGCCTAATAAATCACAGAAAACGGGAAAAGCCATTACGTCGATCATTTTAATATGACATATTTAATAATGAATAGTTAAGTTCATTTTAATTTATCTCGCGGCTCACCTGCAGGATCGCTGAGGCCCACTAGTGTGCCACGGCCCACCGGTTGAGAATCTCTGATTTAGTCTATATTTTTTCACTTATTTGGTGCACACTAAAGTTCAGATGACTGCGTTTACACTCATTTTAGATCATTTTAGTCAAACCAAACCAGCCAAAAGTAAACACACTCAAAATAAATCCATCTAGGTATCTTGTATAATAAAAACTCTTGCCCTACTAGAATTATATCACTTAGTTGTTAGGGTTTCTTGATCAATTTTAGGTTGTGTGTCTGGTCTTAGATATGGCTTGTTTCCACTGAGTGGTACAGTATGGTACGGTATGAGTTGGTACGGGTCACCTTTATCAGGCTTGTGTTTCCACTGTTAAAAGGGTACCAATGGGTGCTGAAAAGTGGTACAGTGCGGTTCGGTACACCTTTTGACAGCCGAACCGTACCGTACCACTCAGTGGAAACAGGCCATTTGAGATCGAATTATGCCATTGCAGCTTCATCCACACAGATACGCGTTCATCTCTAAATGCAAAAATGTAGCATTGTAAAAGCATTTAGTTTAGATAGATCTGACACTTTGCAATAATAAATAAATGAAATGTGTTCCAGTGTTGAAAATTAATATGCATAAATGAATAAATATGAAAATGATGGCCTTTTGTTTTTGTGTAAAGGGCCAATCTGTATTTATTTGTAAACGATAATGTCATCAGCCCCTCTCTCGACCCTAGACACTACATCTATCAGTGTGTTCCATTCACAGAAGTTCTTTGAAGGGATTAGGGTATAGGGATGAGCACAAAGGAGCATGGAAGCTCAAAGAGTCAATCAGTTGTCCCTTTCAAAATCCTTTATTCCTAAATGGCCCTTTGAAATGGCCAATTTTGAACACTTCGATTTGGAACAACGCTTCAATATGGCCACCATGATTGTTTTTCATCCTGAAGCGATATATCCTAATTGGTGCGCCACTGCCAGTTCATGCATGAGCTCCAAGTCTTCTGTTTTTTTGAGTATGTCTGTAGCAGAATTACATGGGCAGCTACTGGCCTGGTATGAATACTACAACATTATTAGTCAGTCTCAGTGGTATTGTGTGTATGTAGTAATAATTTGAGACAGGAATTCTTTAGAACTACATAAAAACAGATAGGGAAAGCTCTGGCTTCATCTGGATGTAGCCTAAATCTCGTAATCTTGGGATTTCATTTAGGGTTTGTTTGTTTGTTTGTTTGGGGGGGGGGGGGTTTCGGAAGAAGAAAATGGTTAAAGTTACCATTGTTATGCAAATTTTTAGACAAAACTGAGTTTTTGTTTAACATGAATCCACACAATTCCGAATATCAAGTGAGGAACAAACGGTTCCCCACAAAACTTTCATAATAAGTCTAGCTGATCAATCAAATTAGCCGTGTTACCCAACTAATAGCTCTGTTCTATTCCAATATACTACTATGTGAAATAGATTCTCTATCAAGAACAAATAAAGGACAGGACTTTATTTTTTGGATGGGGAATTAATTGGAGTGTTGTGGTTTGCTATTGATGGATCTCATGTAAGGTCCAGGACACACCAAGCCGACAGTCGGCTGTTGAGCCTCGTTGGTCTGTCAGTTAGGCTAGTTGGTTTGGAATTTTCCACACCTCAGCTATCATCAGATTAATATCAGATCTTGTTGGCTTGATTTATCTTGTAGAATCACTGTCGGCTGAAGAGAGTGCTCTGATTGGTTATTCAGCAATAAATGACATCGCAAGTGTGATGTAGTGAAGTGACGTAGCAAGTAAACAAATCAAGCCAAGAAAGATCATAAAGAGGTCGGCTGTAATTTCACTACATTTCTCAAATACTTGCAAACGATATAGATTATCAGACATATTTACAAGAGCAAATTCTTCTGTGGTGATGTGATGATTACTGTGATAATGGTACTGAATGCTGCTTTGTTTACGCTTTGTCTGTGGGCATCAGAAGTTTGGTTTGCCTCCAGTGGAGTGGCCAAACACAGGCTCTTGTGCAGGAACAGAACACAGTCTTTGTTTCAGTCGGATTTGGTCCGTTTGGTGTGTCCATGTGCAGTTTTTTGGTTCAGATGTGCTCCAACACGAGGCAACAACACAGTTGGGTTTCGCTGGTTCTAGTTGTTTGGCATCTATCCTAAGAGGCAAAGTTTCATCACTACATACTGGCCTGCCATGCACAATGCAGCATTTTAGTCGTTTTTACTGAACAACTTTGACTACTGCAACCAAAACCTTTAAAAAAAACCAAAAAAACAAAAACAAGGAAAACCAACTTACATTTTAAGTACATCATCTACTACAATAAGCCAAGTTTCCATCCAATGAAACAAATACAATTTTATTTGCAAAATTTGAAAAATCGCATAAAACATTTGCAACTGACGCCAAATATCAAAAGAAAAATGGAAGTTGCTGCATCAGTGGAAGGTATATAATCAGCCCCCTTTTTTTTCCTTTTTTAAATATTTCCCAAATTATGTTTCACACAGCAAGGAAATTTTCAAAGTATGTCTGATATTTTTGCTTCTAGAGAAAGTCTTATTTGCTTTATTTCAGCTACATTAAAAGCAGTTTTAAAATTTTTATGAACCATTTTAAGGTCCATATTATTAGCCCCTTTAAGTTACATTTTTTTTTTCGACTGTCTTCAGAACAAACCATCGTTATACAATAACTTGCCTAATTACCCTAACCTGCCTAGTTAACCTTATTAACCTAGTTAAGCCTTTAAATGTCCCTTTAAGCTGTATAGAAGTGTCTAGAAAAATATCTAGTCAAATAATATTTACTGTCATCATGACAAAGATAAAATAAATCAGTTATTAGAAATGAGTTAATATAACCATTATGTTTATAATTGTGTTGAAAAAATCTGCTCTCCGTTAAACAGAAATTGGGGAAAACAGGGGGGCTAATAATTCAGGGGGGTTAATAATTCTAACTTCAACTGTGTGTGTGTGTAAATATATATATATATATATATATATATATATATATATATGTATATATCCGTACACACATACCTACATACATACACATATACATCCATACACACATACTAATACACTAACAAAAGTAAGAAAGAATTATCAGTGAGTCTTTCTGCCAGTTTGTCTGCAGCCGTTTTCCACACATCAAGAGTTGAGGCTCTAGCTTTATGGCTGCTTAAAGTTCTAACAATACTATATCATAAAACTGAAATAGCCACTGCCGAATGAATAAAGAATGTGGAGGAAGCCATCTTTGGGCAATTCTCTTTTTTGCTGATGTTAATCCTGCCAACGAGACCTTTCTTTTTTCCCTCCGTCAAACCCATACTGGAATCATCTTTTAAAAGTAGCACAATTGGTTGCACTGGTATATCTTTTCCTATAATTTCAGATAATATTGATGAAGGTTTTTTCCCAAAACTCATATACTTTTTTACATTCCCGCACCATATGTATAAATGTTCCAACCTGTTGGTGAGAACAAAAAAAATGCAATTGGGACTTGTGGATAATTTACAGAGAAAACGTTTCTTTGGTGTCCAGTACAATCTGTGACAGAACTTAAAATATATTAACTGGTGATTTGGATTTTTTTAAGAACAAAATATGTTTTTCCAAACCATCTCCCAATCAACCTGGTCCTCAGATAACTCACTAGCCCAAATCATAGGTATTGGATATTGCTTTTGGTTAGCCTCAAGAAGGCAGGAATAGATACCTGAAACAACATTTTGTAGAGGTTTTTATGCACAATTTCAAAATGTATGCACATCTTGGTGTTTCAATACAGGGTTTATGCGATATTCCAAAATGTGCATAAAAATAGGTGGATGGAAATGCAGAAATGTCACGTAAACACACCCCAAGGATGAGCAAAAAAACAAACACAAAAAAGAGACACATATGAAACATATGTTATCTCCTGCTCTACCTTCTGACCCAACATCAGTTGCCCTCGTCTGCATTGCTGGCCTTACAGAAGCGGCGAAACGTGAGCTTCTGCTCTGAAGGTGAAAAAAGATCCTCATCTAATGGATCTGGAGGAAGTGGGACTCCAATTCTGCCCCGGTACAGAAAGATGAGCCTCTGGTCTGCTTGGCACAGACCCGCCTCCTATCGACCCGCTCCTTTAGATATTCAGATCAATAGATGCTCGCTCTCAGTGAACTCACATTCATAGGAATGATTAGCACGAGATGGTGATTAGCGAAAAACACAAGGCTGATATGAACTCATACACGAGCTGAAGCAACAAAAGTGGATTATATAATAGCGATAGCTGCGTTTACGCTTTGTTTGTGTGCATGTAGCGAATTATCCTCGTTCACCTTTTAAGTAGGTTGATAATACATCCCACCGGGGGCATCAGATAATAAACATCCATTATCAGACACTAGCCGGCAGCGTTTAAAACCCCATATGCACTTACCAGGCTGGAGACTAAATATACTTGAGTGCTCTAAACCGATTCTTCAATAAGCGCTACCAGATATATATTCTTGGCCTTTACCATGGAGCGCCGCATAATTCACTCAGCTCAATAAGAGGCCGACTCGCGGGAGATCTCCAACGGCTGGAAACCTCCAGATCAGCAACAATGACAAACAAAATGCCTATTTCACAGACAGGCAGCCCACTTTTCATCAGCGTAAAGGGATTAGCTGGAAACTCAGACACGCTTTCAGGGGGGAGAAGAACGCTAGTAGATACTCTGCACTGAAAACTTGCATCTTATATCAGCACTTTTTTTTAACGCAAATATGATGATCCTACTGCAATAGTAGATCTTTCTACAGTCAAATGTAATGTAGGTGCAATTTTCATCTTTAAAAATAGACTTTATGATGGAAAAGTAAATCATTAAATAACAGAAAAATGACTTAAATGTATATAATAATTTATACTACAGTTCTGTCTGGTTCTCAAATCTGATTGGCTGATAGCAGTGTGATATTCTGCAATAACAGCACTCTTACAGCCTCTTCACTCTTGTGTTTTACTCCGCCCACAGAGTGACAGCAGAACAATAAACTCACTACAGTTTGACAAATATTGCAGCTGTTGGACAACAAAATGCACTTTTGAGGCTTTTTTTAGTCACGAAGGTAGTCATTTAGATTGCAACTATGCGGTTTATTTATAAGGATAGTGCCTATTTTAAATATTTTAAGTTCTTAGAGGAAAAAAACTGCATTTTCTTTTGGTATTTTTCAAACTACAGCAGAACAACTCATTATAAAACAGGTAAGTGACATTCTGAGTCGGTATCTCTCTTTTGTATGTTGTAGTGCTGTATTTATACCATAATAATCAGCTAGTGTTTGCTATGTTTTGGCTTTTTTGAGGTTAATAATTGTGATCTCCCAATCATAACTTGGAAATGTCTGTAGACTGATGGCATTTCATGACGTTCAGCCTTATAATCTTAAAATGTGAGCAAAATCACCTGTTTTGTCATCACTTTAGACATTACGCTAGAGAATCATTCAAATATTAGCTCTGAAGTAACAATGTTTTTAAGCATCGGTTTCTGCTGTTCTGACAGTCAGCTGCAGATGTGAATGAGTGGCGGAAGAAAGTAGTTCCTCTTACAAAAGGATTTTTAGACTCTCCATGTTTGATTCATGCACGATTATGCCATCAAACTGTTGTATAAACGCAATATCACACTCGTAGAAGTGCGGTATGGCTGTATATCAGCACTGGTGGGAGACTAAGGCACTCAGCCTGCGGCCTCGAGCCAATGCACACAGCCATATCGCACTGCTACTCGTGTGATATTGCTCATGTATAGTATTAAATATTAAATAAATGTAAATAAATTTAAATAGATTTAAAATAAAAAATTCATTTGAAAAGATTTTTTTGCATGAATTAAAAAAATTGTTTGAAATTAAATATTTCATTTAGAAAATTGGTTTATTATTTAAAACAGATTTCATTTATAATTTCTGGCTTAAAAAAATTATTATATATAATAACAACAAAGTAATATTTTATATTTTCTTTCTTTTTGTTTACCAACTTTTAAAATTATTTTAATAAATATAAATCAAACTAAAAAAGATTTTCAGGCTATTAAAATACTGAATAAAAAAACCTAAATATAGCATTGTGTGTAACAAAAGAACCTAAAATAAAATATAAAAAATTCGATACAGCTTAAAACAGATCCTTTTAAGCATAAATTCATCTGCAAAATTATCAAACAGTTGTTTAAAATTGAACGTATAATTTAGAACATTGCTTTACTATTTAAAACTGTTCTAAAACAGCTAGTTTTAAACAAATGAGCTTCAAAAAAAAAAAAAGTGTTGTTTTATCAAACATTTGTTTGATATTAAATATTTCATCCTTACAAAAACCCCATCCATACGCCAGAAGAACAATCCACAATAACCTTGTCATCGTATCTGACAAACCTATGCAAACACTTGCCAGAGAGCAATTTCCACAATGTCAAAACTTCAGCGGCAAGTCTCCAGAAAAAAAGATCCCTGGAGTGGCCTTGAAACAGGCCGTTGTGTAACACAAAAGCGAGCAACACCATATAATTATCAATCACGAGCAGTCAAAGGCTAATAATGGGGTCTGAGACGCTGTTTTCATTTGCAACGCCGAACACAAAGAATAAATGGCTTCTGATTCCTGTTAGATACAGTGTGAACACCTATTCATCTTCCCTGACGCCTCAAGTGCACCGAGTCCATTTATCTTCTCACAAATAAAGTCAGCCAGCCTCACAATAACACACAGAGAATGGATTGAGCGCCGGGGGCCGAAAAAACTCGACTCCTAGTTACTAAAGCCGCCTTTCCACTGCACACAACAAGCGACAGACCGGAAGTCATTCATCTTCAATGGAGAGCAGTGCGATAGATGCGCTGAGTTACGATCATATACGAATGCGGAAAATTAGGATTCGATTTGAGCTGTGAATTCCTTAATAGTAGTATCAAACAATCAATCACGATTAAATCGCATTATATATAATACAAATTATTTATTACAAATTATATATAAATATAAATATTTCTTTTGTATATTTTTGCATTTTATGTATGCAAAAAATGGTTGTTGGTGCCAGACGGGCTGGACTGAGTAATTCAGAAACTGCTGATCTACTGGGATTTTCACGCACAACCATTTCTAGGGTTTACAGAGAATGGTCTGAAAATGAGAAAATATCCAGTGAGCGGCAGTTCTGTGGGCGCAAATGCCTTGTTGATGCCAGAGGTCAGAGGAGAATGGCCAGACTGGTTCCAGCTGACAGAAAGGCAACAGTAACTCAAATAACCACGTTACAACCAAGGTATGCAGAAGAGCATCTCTAAATGCACAACATGTCCAACCTTGAGGTGGATGGGCTACAGCAGCAGAAGACCACACCGAGTGCCACTCCTGTCAGCTAAGAACAGGAAACTGAGGCTACAATTCACACAGGCTCACCAAAATTGGGCAATAGAAGATTGGAGAAACGTTGCCTTGTCTGATGAATCTCGATTTCTGCTGCGACATTCAGATGATAGGATCAGAATTTGGCTGGTGGTGGTCGTGTGTGGGGGATATTTTCTTGGCACACTTTGGGCCCAGTAGTACCAATTGAGCATCGTGTCAACACCACAGCCTACCTGAGTATTGTTGCTGACCATGTCCATTTTTTTATGACCACAGTGTACACATCTTCTGATGACTACTTCAGCACCATATCATAAAGCACAAATCATCTTAGACCGGTTTCTTAAACATGACAATGAGTTCTCTGTACTCAATTGACCTCCACAGTCACCAGATCTTGATCCAATAGAGCACATTCGGGATGTGATTGAACGGGGAATTCGCATCATGGATGTGCAGCCGACAAATCTGCAGAAACTGCGTGATACTATAATGTCAATATAAACCAAAATCTCTGAGGTGGGACCTGAAGGACTAGGACATACACTCATACACTACGAACAATTTAGCTTACCCAATTCACCTATAGCGCGCGTCTTTGCACTTGTGTGAGAAACAGGAGCACCCGGAGGAAACCCACGCCAACACCGGGAGAACATACAAACTCCACACAGAAACGCCAACTGACCCAGCGACCTTCTTGCTGTGAGACACTTGTGCTAACCCCTGAGCCAACATCCATCCATCCATCTATCTATCCATCTACGAGGCAACAGCACTACCCACTGCGCTACACATAAGGACATTTTAAATGAGATGCTATGCTTTCAGAGACAGCAAAAATTAGTCTATGATTAGATATAAGTTCGACTCCATGTGACAACCACTAGGGGGTGAATTCCTGACAGTCATGTCCGAATGTCATGCGCAGTGGAAATGCGTAATTTCGAGTTCATCCTACCTCTCTCCAGTGTTCAGCACCGCACTCTTTCCCGGCAAAGTTGCACTCTAGGAGCATGTCGTCCATCCGGTGACGGGTTCGGTTGAAAAACTCTGCCAGGCTGAATCGGGAGCCTTGCCTATCAGGCTCCGGAGCCAAGGGGATTCCTGGCGCCATGTTGTCCTCGTATCCCAACAGTGGCCCCATAAACAGCAGATCACTATAGCTGAGCTGCGAGCGCCGAAACGTGTTGTAGTTGCAAAGCGTAATAGCAGGGAAGGTCATATTCTTAGCGTTGCGTTCATCCAGAAGGGTCACGTAGTCATACTGAAGGTAGTAGATGACGCGGTCAACCACTTGCAAGAGAAACATGGAGATGGCGAGAAGGAAAACCAGTGCCCACAAACCCTGGCGAATGCTGAACTTCTTGTCCTCCACAAAGACGTGGTTGGCGCCATGAAGGGAGCAACCACCGAAAAATGTAGCTAGGCTAATATCAGGGGCTTCTTCATCCTCCGGACCGTCATATGCGTCCGGATCGTCGCCTTCTTCTTGGTACTTTCCTTGTTCACCATCTTTTGACCACACCACTCTTTTGTAGTGGTCGTCGAAGCTTCCTTGACGGGATCGTCCAACTGGTTCATCGTCCGTACTGAAGGAGATGGTGCAAGTGATCCGTACCATGATGATCGCTAAAAACAATCAACAGAGTTTGATTACAGTTCAAATTTAACTCCTAAAATATTGGTTGACCCTAGAAAAGTTGATCTTCCGTCTACTGTATATGGAAATGCATCACGGATCTCTTCGTAAAATGGTGTGAAGCGCTCTGATGTCCTCTTCAATCTGACTCTCCATCCATGTCGGGACATCTGAAGAGGAATTGGATGCACTGCAGTTCATTGGCCCCAAGCTCTCCCTCCTCCAGACACGGAATATTCCCAGAGCACCCTGCATCTGATGTCAGCACCGTATCCACTTTCACTGCGCATTTTAACTCTTCTGTTAGTCATGTAGAGTCGTTCGCAGTACATACAGACACATGCTGATACTCAATCTAATATTTGTTGTCATATTGAACACGCACAATATTGATATCATGGATAATTATTTATTTAAACTCTTTAAGGCGTGTTTTAAGAATATGGTTTTGATTGTTGATTGGCAGTGGTTGTTCATTACAGTGCTAAATTCCTGAATACTTAATAGGCTGTTTATTTACAAACACAAACATTTTCACGTAATATAGTCTACAACACTGAAAATTCCAAGTGGTGCTCACTGCAGAGCCACTTGGGCAGAGCTGAGCTCCAGCTCCTCTTTCCTTGCACTACTTCTACAAGTGATGTCACAGCGGGTTGGGGTTAGGGTGGGGTGGGTGTACGCATTAAAACAGCTTATAGGAGGAGCTCAAGCTCCCCCTCGCTGGAGTTTAAGTGGCTCTGCAGCGAGCAGTGTCTCGAACATTCTGCTATTTGTAGGATTTTTCGTGTTCGTAAACTCTGTATATTAAGGTTCTCATTTGTTCGTCAGGTAATTTAACTAAAGTCAATATAATGTCAACTAAAAACACGTGTTTTAATCTAAGCTGATGCTAATTTTTTAGTTAATGCAGTAAAATTATTCATTTTTATAGTGTAAAACCCAAAAAGTTAAGGCAACTCAAACTGTTTGAGGAAACAAACTATTTAAGTTCACAAACAAATTCTAATAAGTACTGTGAACTTAATCCATTTGAGTAAATGGAACAATTTGAGCACAGTAAAACCCAAAAAATGAAGAGAAATCAAACCAACTGAGAACTGTAGAACCCAATATGGCAACTCAAACCGTGAGGAAACCGATTGTTACAAACCATTTGAGTTAAATTAACCTATATAAGTACTGTGAACTTACTCCCTTTAAGTTAAATTAATGAGCTATTATTATTAACTCATTACCTTCAACACTGAGTTCAAAACTCTTTTCGAATGAGTAGATTTAACTTTTGGTAAATTGAGTTAACTACACTCATTTCATTTGATAAAGTTGACTGTTGGCTTTTACAGTGTATGAATTGGAGGTAATAACTAATAAAATTGAGTTGTCATTTTTAAATTTAACTTTAATATGTAATGAGTAGGCACACACGGAATCTGCACGTCATTGATTCTGTTTATTTACTTGTGTAAATGTGTGTAAATCTATATTTATTCAGATTTTAAATGAATTTCAGTATAATTATTGACTAATATGAAAATGTTAATATAATTTGTTCACAATACAGTTTGTAAAGTAATGTTTTCAGTCTTTTAGTAGATAAATTATATAGAAGACTTGCTTTGTTTACCAAATAAAGTGGATCTAATTATATGTGCATTGTAAACATTAAATACAAGTTAAAAAGGTATTACTTTTTAGTTAATTTATTAAGGTTTTAGTTATCATACTCCCAAAATCATTCCGCATAAATCTGCAGATTTTGTACAAAATTCTGAGCAGAAATAGCAAAAATTCCATCTGGCCCTAGTATAGTAATCAGTAATGTTTCTCATTGTTGATTTCACTGCATTAATTAATGTTTACTAATGAGACTTTGCTGTAAAGCATTACCTGTCGCACTTTATAATCCTTTCGCAATTTAATTTGTTTAACGACTACTTATTATGCAAAAATAGCACTGCCCATTACTGACAATCTCACCCTCATTATCATAGTATTAGTATTGTTTTTGAATCTGCCACTATGCTGACAGGGATTTGTAGCTCCGCCCTCTTTCGAAAAAAGCACAATCTCATTTGAATTTAAAGCGAGAAGGAAAACCAGCACCCACAAACCCTAGCGAATGCTGAACTTGTTGTCCTCCACAAAGACGTGGTTGATGCAATGAAGGGAGCAGCCACCGAAAAATTTCACATCTGTATTTTTAGCTCCGCCCTCTTTTAAACAAAGCACAATCTCATTTGAATTTAAAGCGACAGTCACCAAAATGACACATTTATTATCAAAGCCTAAACGGGGCAGTTTCAACAAGTTATAAAACATTATTTGTCTTGTATTTTAAGCTGGAACGTCACATACGCTCTCTAGCGACATCAGAGACTTATTTTACCTTGTAATTTATGTATTTTATCTTGTAAAAAGTGGCATAATAGGTCCCCTTTAAACATTTATTTACTCTTGACATGTTTGCACAATAAAACACACTTTTAAAATTATTATACCCGTTAAAGTAACTTTTTTTTGCAGATTAAGTCAATACCATGATAATAACAATGATCACGAAAAAAAGCTTCATCAATAAATCACAACAACAAAATCTGATGCCGGCAAAAGCCTAATCACATAATATCTACTTTATGAATCCAAAGTCATGTGGTGATAAAAGTGCAGCTGTTATGCTTTGATAAACAGTATATCCTCAATGCGTCACTGCTTTATCAGCTCATGAATAAACAGTCTGGAGTTTCAGGCAAAAGTAAAGATATCAACATGCGTGTGTATGTGTGTGTGTTTGAGGAGGAGAGATACCAAACGTCACCATGCACGAAAGCCTAAAGCACTCAAATGTAAAACCCAGCACACTTCCATGAGAACTGTGAGCTTATGAGCTTATTTACAATGAACCCCCAGCTCATACACTGAAGGGGGAATTAACACTTAATCACAATTTGATCACCATTGTACAGGGAACATGAGCAACATCAATTCTGATGTGTTTTTTGGTGTTTATTTCAATGGGGGCAATTTGCATTACAATAGATTTATTCATTCAAATTAGGCAATTTACATAATTTCATGATTAAAGTCCCCTGGAAAGGATTATCTGCATGTTCTTGTCCAAGACTGTGGAAATAGATTCTGGCAGAATCAAAGAATCAAACATTTGATTTGCTTTCAAAGCCCACAGTGGGAATGGAGGTATTGTTTTCTAATAAGCACTGCCGTCTCTATTGGCGACGTTATTATGGGTGGAGTGTTTATTTCTTTTGTTTGACTGAAGGAAATTATAGTATTTTACCATTTATATAATCTTCAACAATTCAATATTCAGCCCTTATACATCTTAACGTGTGTGAAATCAACATTGTTATTTATTCTTTAGGTGAACAATTAATCTGTGCAAGTTAATTCAGTGAAAAACGGTTTGTCTTGGTAATCTTCAATCAAAATCTTACGATTTGCTTCCATGTTTAGACTTCCATGTTTGACGCTTCAACCACAATATTCTTAACTACATCCCTTTTACCAGTAGTTTGCTATAAGGGAATGAAAAGAAAGCCCCGCCCACTACTCATTACAATGTAAAAAAAATGCTGGGTTCCACACAATTCAATCATGTTGTCCCAACACAAATCGATTAAGTTAACTTATTAGTTTTTACAAATGTGAGTGGATTGAACATACCCCCCCCCCCCCCCCCACGTATTCATTTCAGTTGGAAGAACGTGAACATCAGTATTGCCAGGTCCCCCCAAATCCCCCATCACCCTAATGCAGGGGTTAGGAACCTTTTTTCAGCAAAGAGCCATTTCGGATTGTTTCAGAGCCATATGGGGGTGTGTATTTAACAAACTCTTTATTAATTTATAAACAAAACCTTTATTTATGTCCATGCACAACTCAAAAATAAACAAATATGACGCATCACTATGTATTAAAAAAGGACAATTGACAGATTTATTTTTTCTTTTTGCCTTCGCCACTCATGAATGTTTGAATTTACGTGTGCAAGGTTACCGTAGAAATGTAAGTTGCCATAGAAATGTACCACAGAAATGTAAGAAATATAACTTGCCCTTTATTGTTGTCGCGATTCAAGTTAAACCACTGCACCACATATGCACATTGGTTGAGACGTCCTTTTATTGTAAACTGAGTTCTTATTCATTTTGCTGTAGAAAATACAATATAAAGGGAATTGTAGTTGTATTTTTAATAGGAAACGTAATGTTATTAAAGAGAGACAGCTGGAGAGCCACATATTTTTTGTCAAAGAGCCACATATGGCTCCCGAGCAATAGGTTCCCTGCCCTAATGCATTCAGTGATGTAAAATATTCACGCTTATGTACAGAAATGTCATATTTTGAGTCTAGAAACTGGGCTTGTTTGGCACTAAATTGATTGGCTAATGGGCTACTTTTGATGTGAAAACCTGGAAACCCTGATCAACATACTGAAATAAAAGTCTCAGCAACTTCGATTCATAACAACTGGAATGTAACAACAATAAAAACCAATTCAAGCAGACTTTAAATTATCTTTGGATACTGGATGGAATACAGCAATTTGGGAATTTTTATCAAATCAAACTTAAATCATTTTCTAAATATGTCACTCCAACATTTGACTTTATTTCCTAAGAAGTCTCTTAATCAGGTTAGATGCAGTGCTGAATTTAGTACAAATAATCTTTTACACTGCATAAAGAGCCACGATCATACAATGTTCACAACTCCAAACTGTTTAAGGTTTTTGTCCATTTTGGAAAACTTTTCATAATCTGAACAGTCGTTAAAGGTATAGTTCACCCCAAAATCAAACTTTACTTAGCTTTTACTCTCCCTTAAGTGGTTATAAACCTTTATAAGTTTCTTTATTCTTTTAAACACAGAAGAATATATTTAAAAAAAAAAAATGTTAGAAACATATAACCATTGACTTCAATAGTAGGAAAAACAAATACTATGGAAGTCAATGTTT
The DNA here is from genome assembly GCF_903798145.1 of Danio aesculapii. Lineage (NCBI taxonomy): Eukaryota > Metazoa > Chordata > Actinopteri > Cypriniformes > Danionidae > Danio > Danio aesculapii. The sequence goes on from NC_079456.1 coordinate 8,389,149, forward strand.
ATCAGCTTCCTACATTTTTTTAAATATCTTCTTTTGTGTTCAAAAGAACAATAAAACCGAAGGGTGAGCAAATATAACAGAATTTTCACTTTTGGGTGAACTGTCCCTTTAAGTAGTTCAACAACAGTACAATCCACTGAACATAATGTACTTACAGTACTTACAGCCTTTTTTTTCGGATTTCGGTCAAAAATTAAACATGGCACCAGCTTGAATTAGGTCAATAGTGTGATAAAACATGATAATAACACTGACCTTGTAGTGCGCATGTTGCATTATCAAGTCAACATGAAGTTAAAATACAATGACGTGCTGCTAGTACTTACACTACACTTCTAAAAATGACATTTTCAACTTTATAATATTAGCTTGTTAAGAAGCAGATGACAATAATTGCAAAATGGTAATTGCATCATTAAATAAAGGTACAAATGTTGTCACTCAGGTGGTAAATTTCTAAAATGTGCTATTAGATCCTAATATGTGTAATTAGTTACATAATATACTATTTATTATACTACCCTTCCACTGAAAAAGTCAAGTAAGGGATTACTTTTAATTACAGTTACTTAAAATGTACTTGCCCTAAAGACTATAGATAAGCCAGAAAGTTGTCCCGTCTTCAAAGATGTTCCAAAGAGACACCCCCCCCCCCCCCCCCTCCATCCTGACACAAACACACAGACAGACATGCACATACAGATACACATCTTTGAAACGGACCCAGAAATCTTAAAATCCAACCCAAAGTAAATGTTGTGTTCGTAAACTTTGTATTTTCTCCCTGACTTTTTCTTGTATATATATATATATATATATATATATATGTATATGTATCCCCAAAATTCTGGGCAGAAAGGTCCCAAAAAAAGGGTCTCCACATAACAGCTCCTGAGGCGGCAGACCACATTTCTGTGACCCCTGTGACGTTTTCTCATTTTCTGGCAAATTAAACTCAGTTTAAAGTTTGCGTCTCACGTATCCTCCGATCTGCATCGCAAGCTCCACACATCAAGAAAGGACTTCTTAAAAGACTCCATCTTCCACGCATCAGAGAAACTCGAAGAACGAGAGAGACAGACCAACTAAATCCAGGTATGTAGTTCTGCGTTAAAGCTGTGTGCCCCTTTATCAGAAAGGTGTTTTTATAATCTTGGTGGTCTTTAATATTTGTGTGAAACTGAGCTAGATTTGCCATTCTTTTATCTAAATTCTTTTACTTCCTCTCTTGCTTTCTTTTCTCTGTTTTTGTTGTTATGTTTTGTGCGTTAGTTTGTTATATGTTAGACTAGTCAATAAATCACGCTATAACCACGTTGTTTTGCTCACAGAAGAGGTCAATTTAACAATCAATTTTGCTACAAGCTGATTTAAGTTTACCAAAACTTGTAAATAATTAATCTACTTAACAAGAAATAGTTATAATTCCCTTTCTAAATAAATAAATAAAAACAGAGTCTGCTCAGATGAGCAGGCAAGGTCATTGTTTAATTAATTACACATATAATACCCATACACATCACACAGGGCCATGCACACTAACACAAGCTACACACTCAACACACACACACCTAAGATGGTAGTCAATAGTCAAATTAACAATGAGTTAATTTAGAATATTAATAATGAATAATAACTCATTATGATTGATCATTAATATTCATAAACTGAGCTAATTTCGCTACATCAGTATAAAATATTATAATTAATTCAATGTTTATAACTGATATTCATTAATAACGAAACGTCCTCAGTTCTGTGTTATTTTAGAATACGGTTTACCTTAACTTAATCACCTTCATGACTCTCTTATGCACTTCATTTATTGTACATTTAGTCATTTTAGTTACCTTTGTTTACTATTTTGTTCGTAAATACACATTTATTACAACTGTGTTTACCTTGTGTTGATAATACAGTAAATGATCTCATTATCCTTCAGATTTGGCCAGATGAAACTCCTTATTTGAATATTGTAATTAACAATATTTGATTGTTAATTATTTTGACAGTCAAAGCTGTCTGCTGCCCTGTTTGAAAGGAGTTATTTATCTGTTATTTCTACATTAATTGATGCCCTGCGAGGCTAAAATAACAATATTAATATCAATACCAAATTATTGATGTTAATATTTGATAAATACAATTATCACTACACCTCCTTAAGCTATATTTGTTTTTGATTGTCGACAGAACAAACCATCATTTTACAATGACCTGCCTATTTACTCTAAATTACCTATTTAACCTAGTTAAGCCTTTAAACATCACTTTAAGCAGAATATTAGTGCTGTCATCATGGCAAAGATCAAATAAATCAGCTATTAAAATTAAGTTATTAACACTATTATATTTAGAAATGTGTTGAAAAAAAAAAAATCTCTCCGTTAAACAGAAATTGGGGAAAAAAATAAACGGGGGCTAATAATTCTGACTGTAACTGTACATATATAAAAAAAAACCCGTCCAGTCAACATCACCGTCCAGTCAACAGATGGCAGCAGAGTTCAGGATGAGAGTGCTCCAGACCTCCTGCCAAACACGTTCCCCCATGTCGACCCACAACACTTGAAAATGCAATCAGGGTGATTGCCCGAAGCAGCGGCGTCTGAAAATGAATTCTCCACATGATGGTGTATATTTCCCCAGACTGACACAACAGGTTCCTCCACGCTCCGCTCAATCTGCCGTCGCTCTGGAGGAAAGTGTGGAGTCACAGGAAAACACACACCCAAAACAACACACTGAATCATTTATGACCGTCCTGCACCTCACTGCTCAATATTTACCAACTCGGGTTTGTTGGGTCATTGTGTGGTCGTTGCGCTGTCAGACACTAGGGGGCAGCAGAAGTGTTGGCGTCTGGAGACTCAGGGGGCCTGGAGGGCGTTTTGTCATTTGAAGCGCATTGAGATGGTCCATCATTTCCACTCAAGACCCTCTCAAACGACAGCCCTGATAGACCTGTCGTCACCATGGTTACTGGCGGCAAGGGGGAACGCATGAAGACCCATTACCATCAATTTAACACACACACACACACAGATACACACTCAATACTCTCTCTCACACACACAGTCATGCACACTAACACATGCACACACTCAACACATATACACTTATACACATACACCAAAGACACACACATGCACACAGTCACTCAATGCACACACACATGTACACACATCCATATTACAAACATAACAACAAACTCAAAGCACACATAAACAACCTGACACACACACACACACACACACACTACATATAAACTCGCACATAAATACGCATACACATCACACTCGGACACACACGGCCATGCACACTAACACAAGCTACACACTCAACACACACACACCTAAGATACACACATGCACAGTCACTTAATTCACTCACACACACACACCAAACACACAGCACTCCTTAATGCACACACACACAAACTCGTACATACAAATACACATACACATCACACTCATTTGCACTAGGACACACACTCACACATCTGCATACGCACACACTCGCTACAAACATGCAAACAAACAAACTCAGTCACACATACACACCCATACTTAACACATATATGCACAAACACACACTTAGTGTAGCCAAACACACTGAGCACACCCACACATAGCGCAGACACACACACACTCTGACACACACTCACACAAACAAATACATACTACACACAGACACACACACACACACAAGGACATGCATACACTCAATGCGTACACACTCAGTCAAATATACATTTAAACATGCACACACAAGCATACACTCAAACACACATATATGTACACACTACACACAGACACACTCAGAAATACATGAAAACAAACACACACTCAACAAATGCACACACACACACACTAGACAGAAATACTCAAACACATGCAAACAAACATACACACTCAATGTGCACATGCAATCACACTTGCGTATACTTACACACACACACACACACACACACACAGTAACACACTTGCATATACTTAACGTGCACACACACTCTTTTATACACAAACACTCTCACTAACACACACACACACACACACATACAGAAACACACTTGCATATACTTAACACACACACACACACACACACACAAGTATATACTTAACGTGCACACACACTCTTTTATACACAAACACTCTAACACACACACACACACACACACACATACAGAAACACACTTGCATATACTTAACATGCATACACACACTCATACACAAATACTCTCACTAACACACACACACACACACACACACACACAGAAGCACACTTGTATATACTTGCACACACACCCTTTTATACACAAACACTCACTTACACACACATATAGAAACACACTTGCATATACTTAACATGCACGCGCACACACATAAACAGAAGCACACTTGCATTTACTTAACATGCACTCACAGTCTTTTACACATAAATACGCTTACTAACACGCACACAGACACACACACACACACACACACACACACACACACACACACGTGCATGTAATCTGACTGAATGTCTGCTGGGGAAAATGACGTCCTCTCAGTAGTGTAGATGAATTGTCCCACTGGGCATTAATGGCATTATTTAACAGCAGAACCCCTTGCGTGTGTTTCTGGAAGCTGTATTAATGAGAGCGGCTGCTCACCAGTGGCACCGGTCCAGAATAACACACGAAACCAGCTGGAAAAACCACAAGAGCTGCAATGAACCAGCACTAAACCAGCACAACCACAAAGACAGACAGAGAGATCAACCTGTTGCTTGAGGACGGATCATATTGATCAATCTGACTCACTAATTCACAACTAACGACCTTCAACATGAGAGCTTACAGTTGTGTTACAGCGAACGCTTTCAACTGTTGTGAAAGAACAATTCATTTAAAACTGTTTTAGGCAACGGTTGATGTAATATTAAATATTATAATGAAAAATCATGCAAGAGTACAAAGTCTAAAAACATGAATGGAAGAACAACGAAGAAGATCACAGTAGGGAAGTAAAACTGGAAACAAGGACGTGAATATAGACACAAATATTTATTTTATTATTTTAAAGAAATTGAATAAAAATGTAATAAAATATATACATATAACCACATACATATTATTATTAATTAAATATTATTAATTAAATAGTATTATTAATATATATATATATTAATATATATATATAAAATATCAATATTATTAAAAATAATAATAATAATAAACAATACATCATGTAAATATTTTCATTTTAAAGTATTAAATAATAATTATATTTTTAATATTCATTATATATATATATATACACTTACACTCACTGGCCACTTTATAAGGTACACCTGTCCAGCTCGTAACACAAATTTCTAATTAGCCAATCACATGGCAGCAACTCAATGCATTTAGGCATGTAGACATGGTCAAGACGATCTGTTGCAGTTCAAACCGAGCATCAGAATGGGGAAGAAAGGTAACATGGTTGTTGGTGCCAGACGGGCTGGTCTGAGTATTTCAGAAACTGGTCATCTACTAGGATTTTCACGCACAACCATCTCTATGGTTTACAGAGAATGGTCTGAAAAAGACAAAATATCCAGTGAGCGGCAGTTCTGTGGTCGCAAATGCCTTGTTGATGCCAGAGGTCAGAGGAGAATGGCCAGACAGGCTCCAGCTGATAGAAAGGCAACAGTAACTCAAATAACCATTGGTTACAACCGAGCTATGTAGAAGAGCACCTCTAAATGCACAAAACATCCAACCTTGAGGCAGATGGGCTACAGCAGCAGAAGACCACAACGGGTGCCACTCCTGTCAGCTAAGAACAGGAAACTGAGGTTACAATTCGCAAAGGCTCACCAAAATTGGACAATAGAAGATTAGAAAAATGTTGCATGGTCTAGTAGGATGGCCTGGACATTCGGATGGTAGGGTCAGAATTTGGCATCAGCAACATGAAAGCATTGATCCATCCTGCCTTATATCAACGGTTCAGGCTGGTGGTGGTGATGTAATGATGTGGGGGATATTTTCTTGGCACACTTTGGGCCCAGTAGTACCAATTGAGCATTGTATCAACACCACAGCCTACCTGAGTATTGTTGCTGACCATGTCCATCTTTTTATGACCACAGTGTACACATCTTCTGATGGCTACTTCCTAACACGCCATATCATATAGCACAAATCATCTTAGACCGGTTTCTTGAACATGACAATCAGTTCACCGTACTCAAATGGCCTCCACAGTCACCAGATCTCAATCCAATAGAGCACTTTTGGGATATGGTGGAATGGCAGATTCGCATCATGGATGTGCAGCCAACAAATCTGCAGCAGCTGCGTGATGCTATCATGTCAATATGGACCAACGTCTCTAAGGAATATTTCCAGTAACTTGTTGAGTCTATGCCACAAAGAATTAAGGCAGTTCTGAAGGCAAAAGGGGGTCCAACCCGGAACTAGTAAGGTGTACCTAATAAATTGGCCGGTGAGTATAAATACATATATGAGAACAATAATATAAAAATATATATTTTTTTAAATTATGATTTTATATAAAGAATTGTCAATATATTTTTACATTTGTTAATGCACTTACATTTATTTTTATGTATTTTATCTCAACTGGTTTATTATTGGTGCTTTACATTTGTGTCTCCAATCCTCTATTAATCACTGTATAAGACATGTGCTTTATAAACAAACATTTTCAATGCATTTGCGTTTACAGAAGCGACACAGGACACAAGAGTCATCGTCTCACACACAGCAAAAACACAACACCAGCACAAACAAGCGGAGACGAGGGACGCGAGGAGCGATATGATTACTAACACATCTGCTGCAGCGCTCAGGTCTCACAAACGCCTCAAATCAGCTGTTTTGCTGGAGCGGCACGATCTTCATACCAACCCAACGACTCGGGGTCAATCGCAGGAAAATAAAAACACCTTCAATCACAGGCCAAACGCAAAACACACACAGAAAACACTTCATCAAAACAACACAGCGCTTTAGCCATCACTGGAATTCCAACATTAATTAGCTACATCTCCAAGTATATCGCTAGCATGTATTATGTATTGGTTGTTTGTCAGCCAACGCTAAAATTCAAATGAGATATTTAAAAATTAATCCGAGTCTTCCTCCGCAGGCAGACATCCGGCGTTGTTCAACAGTTAAATTATAGCCTGCGTTTACAGATCTATTTATCAAACTCAAGCGCTAGCTCGCGAGCGTTTAGAATAAACACGCCGCTCGTCAGGATCAATAGTGCTAGCGTTTGTGTGCGTGCGGGCCTTCTTTAAGAGAGCGTAGAGGAATTTCATCTGACAAACACGACACGTTGATGATGGATTAATGCAAACACTGAGTCCAGCTGTAGGCCATCTGCACTCGGAAGCATCAGTCGCTATGTGAATGTACATGCTAACGTCGCTAATATAAAACTCACCGGGATTTTGGAGTTTCTGGAGTTTTAAAGTTTTGTTTGTTTATATAAAAATTTTTTTCATTGAAAATCTTTTGAAAAGTGGCTAGGCGGTTGGTTGCTAGGGTGTTCTGGATTGTTGCCAGGGCACTGCTGGTGTGAAAAGTGTTCTTGGGCATTTTTTGACAGCCTGTTTGTCGACTATCCATATGTTAACAGTATGCTGTTACCGGGTTGCTAGGATGTTATAATCGAAAAGTCTTGGAAGCTAGGTGGTTGCTATGATATTCTGGTTGCTAAGGTGTTCTGGATGGCTTGTGTGTGTTTTTTTTTTAAGTTCTGTGGTTGTTGACAGGGTTGCTAGGGTGCTATAATTGAAAATTGTTGGAATGTGACTAGGTGGTGGGTTGCTATGATTTTCTTGTTGCTAGGCAGTTGCTAAGGTGTTTTGGATGGCTGGTGGTTGTCGGAGTTTATAAAGTTCTGTGGTTGGTAACTGGGTTGCTAGGATGTTATGAATGGAAAGTCTTAGAATGTGGCTAGGTGGTTTGTTGCTATGACGTTCTGTTTGCTCAGGTGTTTTGTATATCTGGTAATTGACAGAGATTTAAAAGTTCTGTGGTTAGTAACTGGGTTGCTAGGATGTTATAAATGGAAAGTCTTGGGATGTGCCTAGGTGTTTGGTTACTATGATATGCTGGTTGCTAGGCAGTTGCTAGGTGTTCTGGATGACTGGTGGTTGCCAGAGTTTTTAAAGTTCTGTGATTGTAAACTGGGTTGCTAGGTAAAGGCTGGTAAGTAAAGGCCGGTTGGAGGAGGCTTATTCTTTATTCTTGTGCTGCAGATGCTCTGCTTGACTGTTTTCTCGCTAGTGAAGCATTCAGTTTTTATACTTAAAGTCCACCATGTAAATAGTAAACGTGCACTGGCACAACGTAACTGACTCTTAAAGGGAATGGGAGAGGAAACTCTGATTGGTTTATGCTCAAAACACACCCATATCTCATTAAGAGAATAAACACAACCCTGTTAAACCATGCGCCCTGGAGCAGAGCCTTTTTTTCAGTCCTTAAAATAACAAAAGTGGTTACGGACATGCTTTTGCACCATGTGCTTTAGATTTTGCGCCTAGATCTTTAAAATAGTGCCCATAGTCTCACAGAATGTCATCTGACATCAATAACAATGTTGTTTTGATAAGATTAAGTTGACGTTATGTAACACCCATGGATTTATGCTGGCTAGGATATCACATCAACCTGCAGAAAATTTATAAGGATACTTAAGTAAAGGTCAAGTGTAAACTTTATTTAGTAAGTATACTAATATCAATGTACTAGTAGTGCACTAGTAGAGACAAACTAGTTTTTAAAAGTATAGTTTTCTGTTTTAAAGTTTAAATTAGCTTCTATTCTACGGCCCAGTCAGCAGTGTAAACTGTGTGAGGGATTTCTCAACCATGAACAGGGTATTAAATACTTTTTACAACAGCATTTGCTGCTTTAAGCTAAGTTTGAACAGTTAATGTATTTGCAGGTCAAGACAAACATACGCAATAGGCTGCAAGGAGACCATCTAGCAGCCTGCATGCGGATCTCAATAAATAGGCCAGACATTTCTGACTTTCCATACCAAGAGGCTCTAGAAATGTTCTTCCAGAAGCCCAGAAAGATACACTGCAGTGTTAAAAACGGCACACTTTGTGGATAATAAAGATAATAAATAAGAATAAATGTTAATTTTTAGTTAGTATCATTGTACACTTCAATTGTTTAGTTATTTACTGTAGTCATTAAAAGAAACAAATTAACACCATGACTCCTTGTGTTTGTATCGTGTCAGTCTGAACAGCAACACTACGCCTCACCCCCAATCCCCCCAATTAAAATTGTACCAGGGGTAACACTGTTTACTGATGGAAATGTACTAAATATTTTCCACATAAGGAAAGAAAAATCTGTAATTAGACCTATTTAATTACTAAAATAATACACGTAATACTGGATTTATGACCCAGGGTCACATATGTTATGATTTGCTATATCTATTACCATGTCCTGATCTCACGCTTTCCTTTATTTAGGTTTCTTTGGGACACGATGACAACTTCTGATCAGCATGTCACTTTGCAATTAGAGATCGGCACAAAACAGATACGTTAAAAGCTTTCATGTGAAGAACGTACAATTCCTCCTTGCGTCTAATGACAGGCTCGGCGACAAGATAAATAGGCTGATGTGCGGAGCCCCATTAAGACTCTCTTATCAGGCGAGCGAACGCTGATGTTGTGAGCGGAGCTGCTGTTATGCGGGAGGTAATGGAGCTGATGATGGGGTGACGTCCTGCCTGGCACCGGGTTTTGTCTCATTGAGCAGAAATGAGGTTTTCATTAAAGTGTTCCTTGATAATGTGCAGGTTTTGCCATGCAGATTTTTTTAGCTTGCGTTGGATCTTATGAGCTGAAAACTCAAGACTGATGGATGGAAAATTGGCTTGCAAAAATTGGCTCCTATCAATGCCGGAAGTTCATGTAAACTGGAAATCCTAAGAATGGAAAGAAATACTTGATAATTGATGATGGACTATTGAATTAATAGACAGTAATGCACACCCAAGGTGATGGGTGCTTAAACCTCAGGTGTCAAACTCTAGTTTAAGCCAGGGGTGTCAAACTCAGTTCCTGGAGAGCCACAGCTCTGCACAGTTTAGTTCCAAGCCTAATTAAACGCACCTGACCAAACTAATTGAGTCCTTCAGGGTTTTTTTAAACCTACAGATAAGTGTGTTGGAACTAAACTGTGCAGGGCTGTGCATGGACCTCCAGGAACTAAGTTTAAACTAACTGGCTTGAACTATGGTTCCCACACTTAAAGGAACTGTTCAGATGTTGTATTTGAGACATTTGTGTGGTTTCTGTCCTCAAATTGCTCCTACTCTATGTGTAGCACTAGTTTCTTACACATCTCATCTAAAGCCTTATGTTGTGACTGTTGTAGCTGTGAACTAAGTCAAATCCTCCAGCATAGTGATATGAAACTAGGCCTGTGTGGTTATTTGAAAAAAGAAAAAGCGAAACCAAAATTCCTAACACTACTGTATAACCAACACAATTTTCACATGTCAATTATTTCCTTTTTTAAGTTCTTTTTTTACAGTACTGTACTTTAAAAACATGGTAACACTTTATTTTGATGGTCCATTTGAGTATTAGTAAACCGTCTGCTTATTACCTGTTGATACTGCTCATTCAACAGACATTTTAATTACTATTAGAAACTTTGTTCAAGTCAACTTGCACTAACCCTAACCGCAACCTAACAGTTTACTTATAATCTAATGAGAATTAGTTGGCATGTAGATGCAATGTAACTTAAATTTAACAAACCGACCATCAAAATAAAGTGCGACCTAAAACATACCACTGTGTGTGGACAAACGGAGGTGAGAACTTGCTGGAAACTTGCTTAATTACTACATTAATAACATTAAAACTGAAATGTTACTTTTTTCCCCTCACAAAATCTTAATTTCAAGCAACGTTTGTTTCTATTTGAGCTTGAAGTCTTTATTTCGCATATGTTGTTATTCTGACCTGAAGTGACAAGCGCGTGCACGTGGATTCCTTGACCATTTTCAATAGACTTTAAGCTCATGTTCCCCTGGCGTCTCTCATACTTACTGTAGGTGACCATCAACCATTTTCTCAGAGGATGACAAACAGACAAATCATTGCTATAGTTCTGATGCAAATGTATGCAGGAAAGTAAAAGCACTGCAGTGTTTGAATGCAGTAATTAGTCTGTCATTATTACTGAAATGTGTACATCCCATACAAAGTGTGAAGCAGATTAGTTAGTTCTACTCACTTGAATTGCCGTGCACTCAGGGCATTCGGAAAAGTTCAGATGTTTTTCAACTAGGTGCAGCTGGAAAATGTGCGTGGTTCACATGCGTGCTGCTTGCACAACATGTGTCACTCCCATATGCTCATCGTGCAAGTTGGAAATGACAAACTTACACCCTTAGCTTTTTGGCAATGCTTCCAAGGCACGCGCTCAGCAGCCACATTTAATGAAACAACAGCCTTCATATCAAAACTACATCCCGAATCTTTTTTTTTTTACGATATTGACAATGGTGTTCAGTCAATAAATAGCGATACAGATTTTATTGCTCAGCCCTAATAAATAATATAAATGATTCTCGCTAACTTCTTGGCCACAACCGTATCTGATCTAGCAACAACAGTGATCAAGGCATTAAAATGCCTTAGAATGTTCCTTAGAATGTTCATTAGAATGTTCATCAGCCAATCAGAATCAAGCATTCCACAGCCCTGTAGAATAATAAAAAAACAATCATAAAAGAATTAGTTATGACATCAAACAGAGCTATTAAACGATTCATGTGTGTTATCTGCACCAGCTTCTGAATCTTTGAGGAACACAAGGCTAATCCAAACACTTCACAGCTACTTTGACTCAACGATGGGAATAACATGAGAGAAGACTCATGAAAGCAGGAATGAGTGTGACCGGATGTATGAATCTGAAGTTTTTTCCCAGAGGCCTGCGTATATATTGATCTTGTCAAACAAGTCATTAGCCTTTCAAATGAAACCGCTTCAGGCGAACGGCTAACAGCAGACAGCGAGGCAGCTAACTATATCTGCTGTTTGATAGCTGAGTGTTTTGAACACACAGCTGTGGTTTTCAAGTGCGTTCTGCTCTTTTGTGTGGCGTACGCTAGCGCTAATATTGAAAGAACCTGCTCAACAAAGGCTTCATGCTAGCAAAGACGTCAAGTAGCCCTCGGTTATAGACACGCATGTACACAAATGCACACAAACAGTAGGTCGTGAACTTAAAATAATGCTCAATGATTTCCAATAGGGCTTTGGAAAAGGGCAAGTCCATGAAGGGGAAAAAAAAAACACAAGGACTAGACACAAGGGCAGCCGGGGCTGTAGAGGAGCTAGTTCGATTAGCCTCGCTAAGCACAGCTTAAACTTTCTTTCTGCTGGCCTTCGGCTCTGTGGATGAGGATGAAGCCTATTTAACACTGCAGAATGATGGCGCTGGTTATTATGCCGAAGTCTGGACGCTTCAAAAGGCTGTTATCTTGAGCGCTAAAAGACGATAACCGAGCCGTACCTGAATGTCCTGCTCCTGCGTTTATCCTCATTTCACTCTTATCGCTGGAATGACCTCAATCCAATCAAACTTTGTCAAATCCGTGCTGAGGGCGACATATTCATAGGACTTTTGGTCCCTAGAAGCACACATAACATTTCTGTCACCAAATCAGGTGTCATTTCATTTTAAATGAGTTTATTTTTCTACATTTTTATGAACACGATGCAAGATTTTGTAATAATAATTAGCAATTCACAAACAAACTTTTATGTCTACCACCGTAGATCACTGTACAGTTATTATCCCTCCGGAATTATCCCCCCTGTATATTTTTCCCCAATTTCTGTTTAACAGACAGATCATTTTTTACCAACACATTTCTCAACATAATAGTTTTAATAACTAATTTCTAATATCTGATTTCTTTTATCTTTGCCATGAGATAAGTACTAATGTCTACACAGTACTAATATTCAGCTTAAACCGACATTTAAAGGCTTAACTAGGTTAATTAGGCAAGTTAGGGGAATTAATCAAGTCAGAATCGGAATCAGAATCGGTTTTATTGTCAAGTACACTGTAAAAAATAAACCCGTAAAATTTACGGTAAAAAAACGGCAGCTGTGGTTGCCAGTTTTTCACCGTAAAAGCAATTTCTCATTTTTACGGTAAACTACCACATTTCATTAATTTATAGATGTAATATGTCTGTAATTTGCATTACCAACATCTACACATCTTTTGTTACACAGATATACACGTTAACACAGCCATATGCAGGTGGTAAAAAGTGATGTGCCATACAGGGAATTCTGGGAAAGTCCATTTACAGTTATTCGGCGTAAATATTAAGGAAAGATACTGTTAACCAGGTTACGGATTTTTACTGTAGCATTTGTACAGTGTTTTACCATTGAAATCACGGCCATTTTTTACAGTGTATGCTTACACACACTAGATGTTTTGGCTACAGAAGCTTCCAGTGTACCTAAAGTGACAACACAAAAATAAATATGAAAAAAGACGACAAACATTAAACAGAGATGCAATTATGGTGCTTTCACACCTAGACTTTTGTTTTGGAACCTGGTGCGTTTCCCCAGTTAGCACGGTTCGTTTGGCATATGTGAATCCAGCAATCGCGATTAGATCGGCGCCAAAACAATCGGTTCGAGATCGCCTGAATGAGGTGCTCTCGGCTCGATTGACATGAACTCTGGAGCGGAATGTAGTGAGAAAGCAATACGATCCGAGCCAGGCTACAGTATATAATAGTGTATTATGGACATGTAATACCGTAATATATGTAATATATTACATAATATAATAATAATATATATTACATAATATATATAATATAATAATGTAATATATGGCTATATGAAGAGAAAATTATGAGTGGGGTGGGATGTCATTCCTACCGGTAAATATGCATTTCATGTCAAATACGAAAGTGAAAGCATGTAAACTATTATGGAGAGCTGTTTATCAGTTAGGAAAATTGACCGAACAGCAGTCTTGGTTCATCTGCTTTTTCTCTCTATAATGTAAAGCCTATAATGCATGCGCCAACTGCTATGTATGAGAAGTCTTAACTCAGATTTATATTTGGTGACAATGTCTGTGGGTGTCACTGTTCAAAATGAAGGTGCAGCTTTTCACTTATAATGTCTTATTGCTCATCATCATAAATTAATATAAGGACTCATGACAGATGAGCGGGACTCTGCAAAATAAACCCTGTAACTCTGACCAATGTGAGGAGAGTTTACTCACACGTGACTTGTTTTAGCTCTCTTGGTCTGTTTAGAAACTTTGCCGTGTGAAAGCGAACCGCACCAAGAACAAAGTGCAACAATGTAACAATTTTAATCCCTGTTTCGGAACAAGAGAATCGATCCACAGGTGTGAAAGCACCCTTAGTGAAAAAGCTCTGGATGTTGAGTTGTATGTACAGATTTGTTATAAATATACAAGTTATAAAGTGCTGTGTACAAATGAGTAGAGAAAGTATTGCACTGAATATTGTTATAAGGTGCTGTGTACAAGTGCGTATGAGAAAGTATTGCATGTTTATTGCACAGTAGGGGAATATTTAACTGTTCATGAGGAAGATGGCCTGAGGAAAAAAACTATTCCTGTGTCTGGCAGTTTTTTTGCTCTGTGCACTGTAGCGCCAACCAGACGATAACAGTTCAAACAGGAAGTGTGAAAGTTATGCCGAGTTCAGACTGCATGATTTTAGCCCCGATTTTGACTCGCCGACAAGTTTTGAGAAACTGCCAACAAATGCCTGAAATCACAGGCAAATCGATGCTCGTGCACGTGAGTGACAATCACACAGTATGAACCATCAAAGACGCGATCTAAGAGAATCGCTGATGAGTTGCCGATGTCTGAGATATTCGGCATGCTGGAGCTGTCTGCGATTCAAATCATGCCGTGTGAAATGAGTTTTAACTGAAAATAACATCGGCAATCACCTACAGCCAATGAGAGAGCAGCATTCACTTGTGTGTGTGTACCTGCAGGCCAGCGGGAGGTTGAGGGAGAAGTTAAAAGCACTCATTTTCGGTTTATTTGGACCAAAGAAATGGAGGAAAAAACTAGTGGAGGTTTGACAGGAGCACCCCTGGCTGTTTGATGTTTAATACAGAAAGTTAAAAGAAAGTTGAAGAGAAATTGCTAATTCCCTTCAAACCCAGGTGAGCAAATATGTACATTTTCTACCCCATTAAAGGCTTCTTTCTCGTTATGTAGTTAATAACAAAAGACATTCTACGTGTTTTTGACTGTGAGACGTAGTTTGGACAAAGTTGTCGGCAATTCTTCCTATTGTAAGGTTATGCAATGTGAAAGCCCCTGTCGCAGATCCATCTTGCAGTGTAAACAAAGCAGCGACAAAACGCTAGCCCAGATAGTCATGCAGTGTGAAAACATCTGTGACACGACTACTTTGAAAATCATGAAGTCTGAACTCGGCATTAGTCCCTTTCACACATACAGACCTTTCTGGAAAATTACCGGCAATTTTCCAGAAGAGATCATGTGTGAACAGGGCCTTTTTGAAAATACTGCTGAATTCATTCTGGAAATTTTTAGGAAAAAGTTGTAACATTACCAGTAATTTCCCGGAATGCGGCTCTGTGTGAACACAGAAGGAAAATCGCCAGAAAGAGCGTGGCTACGTATAGAACGCACTGACGTGAGACAATCAGAACATTCAGACGCATTCACATCTGCAGCTGACTTCAGAACAGCAGAAATCGTTACTAATTCACCAATGTCACTTTAGAGCTAGTATTTGAATGATTCGCTAGCGTAATGTCTAAAGTGATGACAAAACAGGTGACTTTGCTCACATTTTAAGATTATAAGCCTGAACAGAATGAAATGCCATCAGTCTACATACATTTCCTCGTATTTCTCTTTTGCAATTGGGAGATCACAATAATTAACTACGAAAATGCGAGAAAATGAAGAGCAACACAATCACAACCAGATTACTTGTGTTTGCGATAAGGAAAAATGCTAAACACATGCGGGCATTTCTTCTTTCTTTCTGTTTACTAAAACGAGACGCATTAGAAACAAACAGATGGCAAACCAAAAAAAAATTATACAAAGAGTGGTCAACACAAAACACATAGATGCGAGTCCCATCTCACACTTAATACACTACAATTATATGATATGAATACAGCACTACAACATACAAGAGAGAGGTCGACTTAGAAAGTCATTTACCTGTTTAATAATGATTTGATCAACTGTAGTTTAAAATTACGCTGGGTTTTTCCTCCTCTAAGGTCTTATTATGTGGTCTCTGTCGCCATCTTGTGGATGAACAACGTCAGCTGTTTTTGCTCTGCTCAATGACAGGCTAATTGGTGTCTCTAAGAAATGATAAATACTTAAAATAGGCACTATCCTTATAAATAAACTGCATAGCTGCAATCTAAACAACTACATTCTCGCCTAAAAAAAGCCTTAAATGTTCATTATGTTGTCCAACAGCTGCAATATTTGCCAAACTATAGAGTGTTCTCTGCTTGTTGCTGTATGTGGGTGGAGTAATACACAAGGGTGAAGGGTGAAGGTTGGACGAGTGTTGTTATTTGCAGAATATTGCACGGCTATCAGCCAATCAAATTCAAGAACCAGACAGAACTGTTGTATAAAGAACTTTATCTTTATCATTATGTTCTTGAGATATCAAAGCTTTTATTCTATGTCATCCCATACCTGCTTCCAAAGAACTGCTTCTATTTCTGTCCAAAGAATGAAAGTCAATGGCGTCCAAAGCAACATTGATTGGACCCCATTGACTTTCATTGTATGGACAAAGCAAAACCACATTCCTACACAAACTGATTCTCAACATTCTCACAACCATAGTGGATTTAAACCAAAGCCTCTGCACCTGCGGTTCATCCTCCACCCCTTCCCTTCATCCCAGCAGCTGCTGCCAAAACTATGATTATGTCCTGCGTGACTCCATTATGTCCTCCTGTCATGTCAGAAGTGTGTGTTTTGCCTACGAGACCCCTCCCCGCCGGCAAACGCCCCCCCTGAAGGAAGAAGGTCTCTCTGGGAGATTTGCTCAGCTCCGCATGCTTCAGAAAGGCTGTTTGTCAAAGTGTTTCTCCAGTGTTCAGCTGCGCCACTAATGTCTGCTGCTCTGCGGGACGTCCAGCAGCAGCACCACAGAGCAGAATGTTGACTGATAGCTATATGAAGATAGCCGGAAAAGAGATGAATGCTTCCGTATGAGTCAGGAGGATTGTATTGTGTGGGAAAATCTGGGAAGAAATGCACATGCATAATTATATTTTACAGTTTTAAGTTTTTTTTTTAAATATATTAGTTTTTAAAATGGCAAATAAAATAAATAAAACATAAAATAAATAAATAAATAAATAAATATATATATATATATATATATATATATATATATATATATATATATATATACACACACATACACACATACATACATACATACATACATACATACCACACACAACAGTTCTTGAATCGGATTGGCTGATAGCTTTGTGATATTCTGCAAATAACAGCACTCGTACAGCCTCTTCACCTTTGTGTATTACTCCACCCACATACAGCAACAAGCAGAGGACACTGCAGTTTGACAAATATTGCAGCTGTTGGGCAACATGATGTACTTTTGAGGCTTTTTTAGCAGAGAATGTAGTTGTTTAGATTGCAACTATACAGTTTATATATAAGGATAGTGCCTATTTTAATACATTAATAACTTCTGAGAGACAGCATGTCGGTAGCCATTAGCCTGTCATTGAGCAGAGTAAAGACGGTTGATGTTGTTCATCCACAAGATGGATTGTTATAAAAATAAGTTAATATTATTAATATTATTATATTTGTAAAAAGTATACTGGAAATATCAATTAAAATAAAATAAAAATTATTGTAAAACCTACAGTTACTTACTGTCAACGTACTGTAAATAAATAATTGCAATTGTGCTGTATTTCTTTACACTACAATTGTAATTATTAAAGTATTTTTTAACAGTGCACTCCTAAATGCAGAATTTCACAACATGAAATGGCAATATTTTACTTTTTAAATTAATAATGCATATAATATTTACTTTATTTTTTAAAGTATCATTTAATGGGGGTTTTCCATCTTAAATAACGATAAAGAGAAAATGTTTTGCATACATTTTGTATTTTTACTTTTTATGTACAGAAATTTCACTTAATTATTTACTATTTACTACTATTACTATTTACTAAACGCCTATTAAAGGGACAGTTCACCCTGAAATCTACTCACTTTTTTCAACTCACTCAAGTGATTTCAAACCTCTTTGAGGTTTATTGTCTGTTATTTCGAAGAAAGCTGAAAACTTGCATTGACTTCCATAGTAGGAAATACAAATACTTCACAAGTCAATAGTTACAGATTTCCAGCAGTCTTCAAAATATCTTCTTTTAGATCCTCTAGACCTCTAATTTCCTTGCTCTGTTAAACATCATTTGGAAAATATTAAAAATAAATAAATAAATAAAAATCAAAGGTGGTTTAATAATTCTGACTTCATCTGTATATATTCCTATTATAATATATATAGGAAAAAATGTAATAATTGATTTTTCCAATATTGTGCAGCCCTACATTAATTTTTTTTAAATATTATGTGTTAAGTTTCAGCTTGTATACACTCGAAATCAATCTGCATAAATTAAGACTTTTTTATTTAAATTTTTTAATTATTATAATTATTATTATTGTTGTTATTTACTAAATTTTTCACAGAAATAGCAAATAAATAAATAATAATAAAAATCCGCAGATTCTGCCTGGCCCTGCTGATCACCAACTGTTCCAAGTCAAAACGGCCAATTTTGATGAAAATGAAACGAATCCAATTCAGCAATCCAAGAAAACGACAGAAACACACTCCTCCTGGCCCTCAGTGTGTTGATGTATCTGCACCTGTTTATCAGTTGAAGTATTCCAGCACGGTCCAGTCCCGCACTCCAGGGACAGACCGAGTCCTAATCTATTTGTCTTGTCACATAATATGACAAGCGCTTCAGGCGAGAGTTTGGTAACTACATTAGCGAGAGAGAGAAGGGTGGATGTACCCGCCGAACGCCAGCCGAGGGACTCCATTCACACGCCGCAAATTAATTTGCTCTCATTTGCTAATGCGTTCCGCCTACCGACATCAAACGGATCATGCTGATCGCAGAGCATGTTTGATCCGTGCAGTAAACGAAGCCCGTTCCTGTCTGACACACGCTGAGCAGCGAGCCGCGGCGTCCCTATAGATGATATAGCAACACAGTGACTTTCAGACAGAGCAACTTTTATAAAGAGTTTGTGCAGCTCAAGTTCTATAATCAACATCTGCAACACTGACTTGAAGACATTGCACTGTATGTTAATTACGCATCTATAAGTCTATCGTTTAAAAGATCATAAATTAGAATATATATTAGACTGTAGATAAAATAACAGTTTAATAAAGTGTTATCAAGATCTGTGCTGTCTGGTAAGATTTTTTTTGTAAAAAATAAAACACTCAGGACACCCTTGCAACCACACTTCATTTAGTCATTCATACTGGACGTTAGAGGGCGACCTTGCGCATTAACACCACATATACAGTATTGAAAAAAATAAATCAGCTATCACCGCAGAACAGTAAAGAATATACAGTTGAAGTCAGAATTATTAGCCCCCCTCTGAATTTTTTTTTCTTTTTTAAAATATTTCCCAAATAATGTTTAACAGAGCAAGGAAATTTTCACAGTATGTCTGATAATATTTTTTCCTCTGGAGAAAGTCTTATTTGTTTTATTTTGGCTAGAATAAAAGCAGTTTTTAATTTTTCAATATTATTAACCCCTTTAAGCTATATATTTTTTCGATCGTCTACAGAACAAACCATCGTTATACAATAACTTGCCTAATTACCATAACCTGCCAAGTTAACCAAATTAACCTAGTTAAGACTTTAAGCTGTATAGAAGTGTCTTGAAAAATATCTAGTCAAACATTATTAACTGTAATCATGACATAAAAATAAATCCGTTAACGTAGACCAACCATATTCCATACACAACGATGTTCCGTCCAGATTACCTTTTAACGCCAATCCCTGAATAATTACAAACAGGTTGAAGACAAACTATATATCCATGTAATCTTTATTTCTCACTCTTTCACCCCCGAGCAAAACATAGACCCTCCTACCATATGTTTACAAGAAAATTCTGTGTTTGCTACGTCCATCTAATGCGCTTGAAAATAGACAATGGGCAGGCTAAAGGGGCGAGTGTCGCTTGGGAAGGGAGACGAGATTTAGAGCAACGACAATATGCATTTGCATTTAATTTATGCATCAAACAGTATTACAGTCTTGAAACGATTATTATGTTATCACAAATTGTTAAATAAATGATCTTTTGTTGAATAAAGGCTTTAAAATAGGGATATTTAAACATCAGTTGTGAGTGAATGACCGCATGGTGCAAGTCTCCGCCAGAGAAAGCCTGAAAGACAAGCTGCAAACGCTGTTTAGATAATCTTTGTGCAGTGAGGATGTCTATATTCATAAAAGGTCAGTCCAGTTACCGTTAATTTCCATGAATTTAATGTTTTAATACTTTAAATTGTCATGCTGTAATAAAATAAACATGATATCAATTAAATGTTTGTATAGTTATATAATTTCAAACTTTCATTAAAAAGTTATTAAACATTAACTTCAAGTTTAACACAATAATGGTATATTCTGACTGGTTTTTAATAATACTTAATACAATATCTATTTTTGCTGGTGAATTGAAGTTATGCACCCTCTATGGAACACTATTTTAATCCTGTACGGAACACCGTTAATACCTACAGTATCATCTTCAGTACACATGCGGAGACGGTACTTTTCGCATCTTTTCTCAAGAACTACTGGTCCAAAAGACACCAATAAAAACCTGTATTGTGCGGTAGGTATTTCCCCAGAAAATGATCACACAAACATGCTCATCTGGCTTTAAATGATGGAGGAGTGGTCGTTTGAGTGCGCTGAATAGCGAAAAGTGTATGGAACATGGTTAGTCTACGCTATTAGAAATGAGTTATTAAATTTATTATGTTTAGAAATGTGTTGAGAAAATCTTCTCTCGGTTAAACAGAAATTGGGGGAAAAATAAACAAGGGGGCTAATATTTCAGGGGGGCCAATAATTCTGACTTCAACTGTAGATAATAGAAATGGACTAAACATGAAGACAATGAACAATAGATTGTGGCAACATATGGATTATGTCTGTTCTTCAAGCCGTCCTGGGTATTTTATAAGCATAAAGTATATTTACAGTAAAAGTATGTCAGTAAATCTCTGTGTAAACAGGCTCAAACATAAACATATCACACATGTACTACTGTAATAATAAATCATTGGACAGACCAATTATAGGTTTTAATGTTGTTATTTGTTACTTATTATACTGATAGGTCAGGTTTTTTATTGTGGGGAGACATTTTTGCAAACAATAAGATATCGCCCATCCCTTATAAACAATAAGAGACTAGCAACCAAATATCAACTACCTGACAATCATTCAGAAAACGTCAACAGTGAAAAAAACACTTGATCATCGATTAATAATAGCTATGAAGTGCGCTTGTTAAAGGAAACCACGTCTAATTTGAGTACATAACGTTGCATTTGTAAATGAAGGGAGGCAGGAAATGTGTCGCATCATAAACTGCAGAACATTTGAGCTCATTCTCCCGTCTCTGGCTGGGGCCATTGTGTAATCTGTCCCGCAGTGACGGCCGTCTGTCCTCCACATTCAAACCTCACACCATTAAAAACGACACATTTTACAGCCAATAATCAAATTCCGACCCATCAACCTTTCTCTGTCTCTCTCCACCTGCGCTTAAAGCCGATCGATTCTCATCACAGAGGTGGCTCAGAGGTAAGAGGGCCTTTCATTTACACGTCTGATGTTTATATATTTGACATGGAATTTAAAAACTATCATTAGCTATATTTCCGTTAGGGCTGCACGAGTCTGGCTATAATGAGAATCACAATTTATTTAGCTTAAAATCAAGATCAGATATTCTCACGATTCTGTAGAAGTAAAATAAAGGTTGATATGAGTAGACTATTATTATTATTACTCAAACATATGGTAAAACAACAACAATAATAATAATGGGCCTGTGTGTAGGTCCACTGTTGGTTAAAATGCTAAAGTTTGTATAGACGGACTTTAAATTGTCCTGGTTTTTAATGCACTGTAACGTGATAACATCAGAATCCAAATATTCATAATTGTAAAGTTGAATTATTATGTTTGAGACATGAGCTTGTCATTTGTCATTAACAACATTATTAGCCATTTTTCCACTGGTAAAATGAGACATTTGTCATTATCTGATTCCCTCTAGCATTATATTCAACATTATATAGACTAGAGTAGTTATACTGACACAGTAAACATTTATTTTCATGCACAACACTTTGTAATCATAACTTTAAAATGCGATATGATCATTTAAATTATTTGCGCACCGGTTTCACTTTTACTGCCGAGTGTGGTTCATGTCACAGCCATATCACCCTGCAACCCAAGAGCGATTACTCACTGAAGCCAAGCAGGGCTGAGCCTGGTTGCTACCTAAATGGGAGACATGTGAAAACTAGGTTGCTGTTGGAAGTGTTTAGTGAGGCCAGCAGGGGGCGCTCAACCAGTGGTCTGTGTCCTGAGTCCTAATGCCCAAGTGAAGGAGACAATATACTGTCAATAAGCGCCATCATTTGGATGAGATGTTAAACCAAAGTCCTGACTCTCTGTGATCATAAAAAATCCCATGGCACTTCTCGTAAATAGTAGGGGAATAACCCCGGCGTCCTGGCCAAATTCCCTTTATCGGCCCTTACCCATCATGGGCTCCCAATCATCTCCATCCACCTAATTGGCTCCATCACTGTCTCTCCACCTATAGCTGGGCTGTGGTGAGTGCACTGGCGCTGTTGTCCTGTGGCTGCAGTCACATCATCCAAGTGGATGCTACAGACTGGTGGTGGTGTGGAGAGACACCCCTCATGATTGTGAAGCGCTTTGGGTGTATAGCCATACACAGCCATACACTAAAATACATTATAGCTTTCAAAAGCCTCTGTTTTTGCAGTCCACACAGCAAAACAAAAACCAAATTTTCAAATTGATCCATTTTGGACAGTGTTTTCAACTTGACACACTTTAAAAGTTTTTGAAAGATCTGGAAAGACACTTTGGAAAGATATTTTTCATTTCCTAAACTCCCAGTGTGGACAGAAGGCCAAAACCTAGACAAAAATATGTGAAAATGTATTAGTGTGAATATAAGTCCCAAGTCTTCAGGTGACATCTTTCAAGAATGATAAAACAAATAAACCACATCTTCTATAAATAAACACCAAAAAATAATAATACAAATTCCACTAAACAGTCCAAACTCCAAATAAGTCTGACTTATTCAGCTGTCTAATGGCTGCTGGGATAAAACTACTTCAGTAATGTTTAGTTTTACAACTTGGCACTAAAAACATGTGAAAGGAATGGGCGGTCTCACTTAAAATCCAGCTTGTTTTCTCTTGTATTCTCTTTATTTGTACCCCTAATCGAAATTATTTTGAATGCAAGGTGCAAAATAAAAGCGTGTGATGAATTTCAGCAATTACGACAGCGCATCTTTCTTGTTGTCCCTGTAGATGTGTCCTTTTATTAGCAGTCTAAATGAGACTAAATTAGCGAAATTGTAATTAGCAAAACTGAACAATTATGATTCAGCATAATCAGAAATAAAAAACAACGACTCTTCGGAGAATAGACTGATTCGCCTCTGCCATAATTCCTGGCCAAAACACCCAGAAACACGAGAGATAAGCAGCGGAAACAATCGCGTGGCCCCATGAATTATTAAATCAATTACAAAACTAGCAATTAGCTGAATTTGGACAGACTCCCAAACATCTCTGCGTTGATTCGCTCAGTTCATTCTGAGGCCTACAGCAGCACATGCTGGAGTGTTTGAGGTGTCAGTCAACAAGCAGGAAACAACAGGCTGTAAAGACGCGGAGATTAGCAGAGACGTGAGCTAGCTTTGCCAAACATCCATGGACGGGGAGGAAATCGATGCAAAAATTCGTTTCCCAGGATCCTTTTCTTTGGCTGAGAGAGAGAAAACATGCAGGAAACAAGGTCGACGCAAGAATACAGAGACAGAAAGCATCATTGAGAGAGAATCTAGAGGTTGAGAACAGGTCGTTTGCCCAGGGAAACTCAACAGGGGTCTTTCTGATTGACACTTGACTTGTTTGATCTATGCAAAAGTGAAACTGCCCCGTTTGAACCTCCTCGCGTATATCAACAGTGTTTTAAAATGAGTCCTGATCCACGCCGATCTTTCCAAAGACAGTTCGACTACACATTTGATATGATTTAAAAGTTATTTCGGTTTAAGCTACGTTTACACAACAACAATGTAGCCAAAAAAAGCAACAACAAAAAACTTCTCATTTTTTTTGCAAAAAGTTTCACATTTAAGTTTACACCTTCATGACAAAGTAAAAAAATAAATAAAAAAAACGCTGTAGTACGCTATTTTTGTGTTTATGCTTGCCTTTATTCTACACTCCCAAACCAAAATGATTGTTTTCTTAGACTCTCACTTTTGTGAGTTTATACAGGCTGGACAATAGTTTCAAAAACATCTAAAGCGGACAACCCAGGCTCATTCTGAAAACATATTGCTATATACATTTCTCCAGGTCATGAAATATGTCCCAGGAGGTATTTTTTTGCAGTTTTTATTTTCCTGAATCCACTAGAGGCCACTGTCTACACTTTTTCAGATCTCAAAGTTCTCTTGCGAGTGCTATCCGCACCTGCTCTAATGCATAAATCCAGCAGAGGCCGCTGTTGACTGACTGACTGACCAATCGACTGACCCACCCCACCCAACCAATGGCGCTTTCAAAAGCACCGACTGACCTGCCCACCCACTTCCCTAACCAAACGAACAGTTTTAAAAAGCAATCCTGAAAAAGAAAAGCCCTCACCTGATTTTTTTTTACCACATTTCCAGATTTTACCACATTCTCACCTTGTTATTTTCTTGTTTATTTTTATTTTTTGGCTTCTGCTTTTGTCTTACCTGTTTTCTGGAACCGTTTTTCGCCGGAAACCCCGTCGTCGTGTTCCTCTCTGCGTCTCAAGTCCACCAACGTACATGGCGATCTAACTGGACAAACTGATAACAGCGGGAAAGCCATCCATACTGAGGTAGGCAGTCAGCTGAAAAGCGCAAAAATGAACGGTGTCATACCGCCCTATAGTGTTCATTTTAAAAGACGAACTGCAGCCATACGTACTTCTGGCTACATAATTTGCGATCTTCAGAAATGTATATAGAGCCACGTTTTCAGAATGAGCCTATGTTGACTTTGGAACTTGTTTTCAAATTTATACATTTTCAGTTCCAAAAATGCAATTATTGTGTAATCAAACAGGAAAAACACTTAAAAATTTCTTGTTTTGGGCTGAAAGAGTCATGCAAGCAGCCTTCAATTATACAATTGTACTAACAACAATGTTTTAAGGCATTTAAAACATGTTTCTAAAAGTATGAACATTCTAGAAACCACCAAGATATTCCACATCAAACAAATGAAACCCTTAGCAACCACACAATAATCGCAAAGACCCTAGAAACCACCTAGACAACACAGCAACCATTTAGAACGCTCTAAAAACTTCTACAGAAGCCTAGCAACATTACAGCAATCACCCCAAACATCAATGTAACCTCATAGCAACCATCAGAATGCCCTTTCAACCAATAGCAATCATTCAGTCATTCATTTTCTTTTCGGCTTAGTCCCTTTAGTAATCAGAGGTCACCACAGCGGAATGAACTGCCAACTTATCCAGCACGTTTTACGCAGCGGATGCCCTTCCAGCTGCAACCCATTACTGGGAAACACCCATACACTTCCATTTACACACACACACTACAGACAATTTAGCTTATCCAATTCACCTATACCATGTCTTTGGATTTGTGGGGGAAACTGGAGCACCCGGAGGAAACCCACAGGGAGAACATGCAAACTCCACACAGAAATGCCAACTGACCCAGCCCAGGCTCAAACCAGCGACCTACCAATAGCAATCATCCAGAAATGTATGTTAAATTGTGTTAGTTGTTACCACTTAATAGTTAACCACTTAAACCACTTAACTAATAAACCTAGCAACAGTGAGGAACCTAGCAACAGCATCCAATTATACCACTAAAGCATCCAACTAAACCTACCAAATATTCAAAACATCATACAGTATATCTGGCCGGGACAGTTATCGAACATCAGGCCACTTGAGCCATCAGTAAATGAAGAGTGGGGTAGGGATGATTCACGGTGAGGCCAGATTGACCATCAGGCCACCGGGAAATGCAATGCAGCCAGTCCACCCGATAGTAAATGCTATTCCACCTGAAACACCCTGGCAACCCCAAAGCAACCATGCAGAGTCCTCTAATAAGAAAGGAGACAGTGAAATAATAAAACATTATTTGGATTTGTGTTGATTTTAGATCAATTACATTTCACAGTGGGCGGAGCAACATGAGATGAATCAACAGATTTATCATCAATGTCACTCATCTAACCAAGTCAATAGTAAACAAATGATACATTACAATTGTGATGATTTAATGATCTTATCTTATCCTAAAATAAGTCTCTGATTTCTGATGACTGTGACGTTTCAATTCAAAATACACCACAGGGTTTTCAACTTTAAGTGATAGGGCAGTAGAGAGTATTGACAGGAAAGTGTAGGGAGCAGAGAGAGGGAAAGGATCGGCATAGGACCACGAGGCTGGAATCGAACTCGGGTCGCCATAAGCACCGGAGTGCATGTGTCGACGCACTAACCACTACACCACTGGTGCCAACACACATGTTTTATAACCATATGAAACTGACCTGTTTAGGCTTTGACCCAAATTGGGTCATTTTGGTGACTGTCGCTTTAAATTTCAAATGAGATTGTGCCGTTTTCAAAAGAGGGCGGAGCTATTATTGCTCATATGTCAGCATAATGGCAGAATTAAAAACAAGACTAATATCTTAAGATAATGAAGGAGAGATCTTCACTAGTGGGCGTGGCTTTCCCCCCCTGATGACACGTACAACGGGAGAATGTCAATCTAAGTGTTTCTGCAGACTGTTTTTTATAATCATCATAACAAATACAATTAATTCATTTTTACCGTTAGAAGCTGGCTATATTCACTCAATGCTGCCACACAACTGCATTTAAACCCCTTATAAAAGTGATTTTTGCATAATAGGTTGCCTTTAAAACAAATTAATTGCATTTTAATGCCACTTTTCATTTATTTAGACACAATAATGAAGTTTAATATCAGTCATCAGTTTATTCATTTTCATTTAAACTACTATTATGAAACCGAATTTCTCTCCAAGCATCTCTGGAACTTACTATATAGTTAGAACAGTTTACTAAATAAATCTGCAAAGACTTATCAGACGTTTTATGACAACAAATCTCTTATCCCCTCAATCCTCATCAAAATCCCAGTCAAACAAACATTGTTTGACTACAGCTCTGCCTGTTAAACACACACTGTTAAATGCGCGCGGACATGAATCGGCTGATAAAATGCTAAAGGTGAGCAAATCCCCTGTCAGAAAGGAGCAGAGCTGCCATAAACACATGCCAGTCATTAAACTGTGTCCCGGGGAGATTCGCTGACAGATCCCAGAGCCGTCGTGTTTTGCTGCCATGCCCAATTTAGCAGATCTGCGCCGTCGCAGTGTCATCACCCTACAGCCTAAACACAGCTGACACCCCTTCCCCCAAAACCTCAGGTAACACCCACTTAACAAATCACCCGCTCACCTCATTTAAAGTGCATCTGAAAACAGGCTAATGGCCCGATTATGTTCGCTACGCTAGCAGTGCAAGCGCTAATCCATCTTGTTTTCCAGCATAAAATACAGCGTGCAAACCATATTTCACATGATTCATACTTTCCATTAAATGTGTAAATGAATGTTTAATGGAAAGTGTAAGGTGAAGGTACTCCATAAAAGACCCTCACTAGCGCCTATTTTGGGAGACATCGCCTATTTATAAACACTTTTTGAGCCAAAAAAAGATGCACTGAAGATTAGCGTTGGATTTAATGTTACTGTAATTGAATTACTTTTCTGCTAAAAAAGGCATTACTTTTCCTTTTTTGGTCATTTAATAAGTTGCTAACACTATACAGTACATTCAACAGTTTTGAGCAGAATTGTATTTTTTTTGCTATACAAATCTATTTTGCTGAATAATTATATATTTAAACTGTAGACGTAATGAGATGTTGGTGACAAAAGTGGTGAGGATCCAGCCTGATCTCACGAGAAAACGTAAGTATTTTACGTTTTGACAGTTTAGTGGCTAATTCGTACAAATTCATGCAAGTTGAGTCGTACGAAATTGTACGATTTTAAAAAGGAGGCGTGGCACCAAACCCCACCCCTAAACCCAACCGTCATTGGGTGATAAGCAAATCGTACTGAATAGTACGAATTAGATCATACGAATTCATATGAATTAGCCACTAAATCAAAAAGTTATGAATTGCCGTGAGATTGTGTTGGAGGATCCAAACAGTTTATTAAGGAATCTTTAGGCAGGCAAATGTAGGGATGGCTGACGGGAAACTGATGTTTCAACACAATGTCGAGATCATGAAGTGTAAGTGTTTCGAATCACTGCTTTAAAGCATGATTCGAAACACCCAGGTCACATGACTAAAGGTAATTCAAAACACCAGGTCATGTGACTTAAGCGATTCAAGGCATCGACCACTTCAGAAGTGTTTCAAGGCCTGGCAAATCTGCGTTTGACTGAAACGTCAGATAAAAAAAACTTGTGTAGCCTAGTGGACCGTTGCATGTGAACAGAGTAACTGTGCTGCAAATTACCTTAGTTCAAATCCCAAATTGTAGAAAATAACAAGACATATTTATTCACAAAGTGTTCATTCGCATGTCAGACCAAAGCTAAAACAAAACACTTTACAATAACAGATCATTTAAAAACTAACATCTATAGCTGCATCACCCTGCATTTAAACCCATTATCTCAGCATACAAGTCTGAAACTCTAACCGCTTCACTAAATCGCTTGAAAACTCAACTCTACAATGTGGGGTTTAATACCTCAACTTGCGTAACTGTGTCTTTCGTGAAGCTGTTCCAGAGCAATACATAAAAAAATGACCACTAGCTGTCAATGTAGAGACGGGTTTCGAAACGTTTTGATCGATGATTCGACACATTTGCTTCGACTGTTTTTTTTAAATGGAGCCTTGCTTTGCCCACCACTAGGCAAATGTCAATACAGGTGCAAACAGGAGCATACAAGTAATCCAGAGAGTAGTCAGTGTAACATGCTAATAGTAGGGACAGACGTCAAAACAACAAAAAGCAAGGATCAAAAAAACAGCTAGGCAAGACAGGAAATGCTAAGAAACACTTGCTACAGGTTAACAAGACTCAGCAAAGAAATGTGTGTGTGTCTGCTGTGTTTATAGTCCAGGTCACTAGTCCTTACGAGCTTCAGCTGTGGGTGTGCAATCAGTGGTGATCTGGAACTGGTGTGTGTAAGGTGCATGATAGGAGTTGTAGTTAAGCTGAATGTGAGTGTTCTCCAGCAGCCTGCAAGGACAACACTGCTGGTAATCAGAACATTAGAAGACAATGAATATCAAGATAATTGCATGTGGTTATGAAAAAATTAACAATGAATGGGCGAAATCAGTCAATGACTATATGAATACAATATGAGGTATACATTCGAAAAACTTCAGTAATTGTATATTGAATTTTATCACTCAGATATTTTGTGCAATATACTTCTATATTTCAACTTGAGGACAGATTTATCCAACAGTTGTACATGCATAAGGAACACAAAAATTATTTTTAGAAAGTGAATATATGAAATATGATGCCATTTCTTTAAAATGTTTTGGGTTTGATGAATATGTTGTTAAAAATATAAAATATATAATAAAATATAAAATAAAATATAAAATATAGAGTTAATTTTTAAAACAATATTAAAAGATCATGTTTGATCAAATAAAAAAATTAAATTAATTTTATTTCTATTGTTCATGTGTCGGAATTGATGTGGACTTAAATTTTGAGTCAAGTAATTAAAGTACTTATTGAGTAACAGTTACTTTTCAGACAAAATAAATAGAAAAGTAATTCAACTACAATTTTAATGTAGTTAAATGTAGTAATGTAATTAGTAACAAATTACTTGATTCATAGCAGTTGTTTTATGTTAAACATAGTAAAAATAGTTCATGTTAAGTTAAACAATGTTCAGTGGAAGACACTTAATTGTGTCACATTAGCAGAAAATGCTACAATGTATCACAATAAATTGTTTAATAATACCAGTAAAATCCATCTGGTTTTCCCCTTAAAGATAACAAATACACTGTAAAAATCATAGTTTCAGATGATTACAGTAACTTTCCATTAAATATGGAAATTAATATATGACACAAAGGTAATGATATTAGCTGTTGATAAATGCATTGTTTGGGTTATGTAAAAAACTACAGTAAATCACATTGTAAGTGTATGTAGGCCTATTATGCAAAATTAGTTCTGATAGTTAAATTTGTTCTGACTCCTTCCCAAATAGTAATTAAAAAACTACAGTAATTTATGATATACACTCATGTTTTGTAATAGTAAAGTACTTTAATTTGTTGAAAAGACTGCATTTTAAATGACGACAACACTAATTATATTATTTGTATTTGTCATTATGACAGTAAAAACACAACGTCACGTCAACAACCCCATATGTTAAAGGTGTGAATAATGTTTGGTGTGTAGCCTAAATTTGACTTTTGCTAGTGAAACCCTAGCAGAAATGGCTGTCTGGGTGATGTGTGTCGGTGTTTGGCGAGCCTCAGAGAAGCAGGAGTTAAAGTGAAGCGGGTAATTGATATTCCTGAGGGAGCGACGTGACGCTGCCAGGAGAGCGGGAGCGGGGAAAAACAAAATGGATTACTCAACGTCAGTAATGGCCATAAACACATAAATCACCCGCGGCTGGCGAAGGAGCCACCAAAATAATTCAGGGGAGGCTATGAGGGGAAATGAGCGAAAAAACGGCCCATGTCGTGCCACTGCGAGCTGTGGAGGAAACGGCAGGCAATTAGCGGCTTTACCGGCAGACGCGCGCCCTCATGCTCTTCAGATCCACAGGGACACACGGCATTAACCTGTGTTAACCCTATCTTATGTAACGCTTTATTGGCGCTTGTTTTAATGGTTTAAAACGCTCCCTGAAAAGAGCACTCATGCCATCAACGTGCCGATGTTTGGAAATACTTCAGATCAGCTAATGCAGGCTGGACTTTCACAAACATGACGTAAAAGAAACATTTCTCATTCATGTCCGTGTATCAAACTGATGGCATTCAAACGATTTCGGTTTGCTTTCAGAGTGCAGATGATGACTTGAAGATTAGCTGAAGTTATCTTGATTTGAGCGGCTGAACCGTAAATCCAGACGAGATGAGACACAAATTGATTCTGTTCATATCTAGACAGCATTTTTTGGGGGGGAAAGATTTCATAGTAGACACAAACATGTCACCATGATGGATATTTAGAAAAATGAATAGACAAAACAAATTGTGTTTGGAGAAATGCATCACTAGTTGTGATGTAATCAGATTACTTTTTTAAGTAACTATTACAGAAGTATGTTACTTTTTCCATTTTTAATAAAATAAATGAATGGACAAATCAATCGTTGTTGGGGAAAGGCATTACAAGTAACATGACTTATGTAATCAGATTACTTTTTCAAAGTAACTAGTTAAGTAACAAATTAAGTTTTCTGTAAGATATGTAATCTGATTACTTTTTCAAGTAACTAGTAAAGAAACTAATTTCTTTTTATTTTTCAGGAAAATTGATAAATGGACTAAACCAGTGCTAAACCAGATTACTTTTATCAAGTAATTATTACAGAAATAAATTATTTTTTTCATATTCAATAAAATGGATAACTAGACAAAAGAACCAGTGTTGAAGGTAATGCAGTACAACTAAACTAATATGTAATCAGATTACTTATTCAAGTAACTAGTACATAAATAAATTACTGTTTAATTTTCAAGAAAATTGATGAATGGACAAATCAACCACTGTTTGGAGAAAGGCATTACAAGTAACAAGTTATGTAATCAGATTATTTTTTTCAAGTAATCAGTAAAGTAAAAAATTACCTTTTCATTTTCAAGATGATGGTACAACGGTAATTTACCGTAACTATGTTTAAAAGAGAGCTCAGGGTATCTTATGCATCCCGGATCACCCATTGTACTACTAATTAGAAATTCTTTTATTATGGTGGCCATTAGGTCATTAAATGAGTCCAGTGGGGAGGGAGATGCATCTAAAAAATGTTGTATTGTTTTGTGTTATGTTGTGTGGTAATATTTTGGTAATGTGTACCTGGAACTTTGTCTGTCTTATAGCACCTTGCTGCAATTTTAGTTTCCCTAAATGGGATAATAAAGTTGAGTCTGTGTCTGATAAAGGATGAACGGATGTAATTGGAAGTATTGGAAGTGTTGGAAGTAATGCATTAGTAGTAATGCGAGTTATGTAATCCGATTACTTTTCCAAGTAACTAGTAAATAAACGAATTACTTTTTACAGGGCAATCAATAAATGGACAAAAAAACCAGTGTAATCAGATTACTTTTATCAAGTAACTACACTCTCAAAAATAAAGGTACACGAGCTGTCACTGGGGTGGTACCTTTTCAAAAGGTACACATTTGTATTTGAAGGGTCCATATTTAAGAGGAACACTTCTGTACTTTTTAGGTACTAATATGTACCCTTGAGGTATTAATATGGCCCTTTTAGGTACAAATTTGTACCTTTTGAAAAGGTACCACCCCAGTGACAGCTCGTGTACCTTTATTTCTGAGAGTGTATATACAAAAACAAATGACTTTTTCATATTAAATAAAATGGATAAAGACAAAATAACCAGTGTTTAAGGTAATGCATTACAACTAAACTAATTATGCAATCAGATAACTTTTTTAATTAACTAAAAAAGAAAAAAATGCCATTTGTACACACAAAAATGGAATATCAGGTGGCTGAAACTGAAACTTAATGAAAACTCTGGCCAGGGTGACGTTTTTCCAGGTACAGTGTGGTCATGTGGTCACTACGATCAGAGTATTTCCCTCATAACATCAGTGTGTGCATCGTTTTCTTCTTTCTAATCCTTTCTGAACACTGACTTGTATGCAATTTACTTGCGCAACTACCCAGCAGGCACAGGACTTCAACATGACGTCAGATTAATGTTGTACTGCAACGTCGTGAGAACGTTGCATTTTGTTTGGAAGTGAAAATTGGGTTAACGTCAGAACCCAAAGTCAGGCCAACGTCAATGTTCAACTTCCAAACTAAAATCAACATCTAATGATGTTACAGCTTGAAGTTGTTTGGATGTTACCACTATGACGTCTATCAGACGTTGGATTTTGGTTGCCATACCTGATGTATAAGTGTCAGTATTTGACGTCAATATGATGTTGGTTTAAAGGGCCATGAAACCCCACTGTCTCAGCAGGATGCTTTCACATCTCTAGTTTGAAAAAGTCAGGAGAGTGGGTGTGTCCAGCTTTGTTTAGGTGGGAGTGTCCAGCAATGAATAAGCGAAGGGTTTGCATGAAAAGGGGAGTTTCATAACGTGCCGCAACCCTAACAGACACAG
Organism: Danio aesculapii; assembly: GCF_903798145.1. Taxonomy (NCBI): domain Eukaryota; kingdom Metazoa; phylum Chordata; class Actinopteri; order Cypriniformes; family Danionidae; genus Danio; species Danio aesculapii. The sequence continues at coordinate 8,423,132 of NC_079456.1, forward strand.
GGGAGATGGACAACGATTCAGAGAGCAGTGTTTACAGCGGATCTGATAGCTGGAAGTGGAGGATTTCTCTCCACCAGATTCCCCTCAGTCACATTGTCTGGTTGATGACAGTGCAGGTCTACTGCCTTATCATTTTCAACCTTTCAACACAAACACGCTCGTGAATGCAGGAGAAAGGGAAGACGCTCCTGATGAGGTGAATATTGAAGTCTCGCAATGGTAGTTATTATTCCCAACTGTATTTGTTCAAATAAACAAATAACTAATAAATACACCATTGTGCCTGTCACAAATACTGCACTGTACTGAAAGCGTGGACTGTTGTAATCTTAAGTCTCTGTTGTAATCTTAGCATGCTACATCTGTTGTGGAAACATCGGTCTGGCACCCCACCTCACACTGCACTTCGGGTTCAGAGGACGGATGTAACTGATTTAAAACCATTTAAAAAGACAAAGAATTTTCAGTCCATAATATTATAGTAGGGCAACACAGTGGCGCAGTAGGTAGTGCTGTCGCCTCACAGCAATAACGTCGCTTGTTAGAGCCTCGGCTGGGTCAGTTGGCATTTCTGTGTGGAGTTTGCATGTTCTCCCTGTGTTCGTGTGGGTTTCCTCCGGGTGCTCGTACAGGTGAATTGGGTAGGCTAAATTGTCTGTAGTATATGTGTGTGTGAATAAGTGTGTGTTTCTCAGTGATGGGTTGCAGCTGGAAGGGCATCCGCTGCATAAAACAAATGCTGGATAAGTTGGCGGTTCATTCCGCTGTGGCGACCCCAGATTAATAAAGGGACTAAGCCGAAAATAAAATGAATGAATGAATATTATAGTAAAATTACTGTAAACTACTTAGTAACTTCAGTAATTTCACTAATGTCTTCAAAAACTGAAAGAGTACTGTTGACAATGCTATCTAACTTTGCTATCTAAATACTGTAGTGATATTACTGTAAACTTAGTAACTAAATTCATATTGACTAAGTTATGTCACTTTTTGGTCACTTTCCAACACAACCTAAAATCAACCAAATATCAGTGTTGTTTGATGATGTTATTTTACATTAAAGACATTGACAGACGCTGGCAAGGCATTCAATTTTGGTCACCTGACATCACAATCTAATTCTAACCTAACATTAACGTCTTATGATGTCGTGTGCCTGCTGGGTACTTAATTCCCTATTTGGTGTGAACCCAGATTAAAAGTATCATTATCACCACCTGTTGGTTCAGCCTGCTCATCACAGTGCGTTATTTACAAGCGGCAACCTCCCGCTCTCCCTCGGGAGGCCAATACGGAAGTAACTGAAACTGCAATTCATCAAAATTCCGCTAGTCCTGGCTCCATAATAGAGCCAATTGCAATTGAGCCCACTGTTAGAATGGCCAACTTTACAGCCAAAAAAAAGGTGTTTACAGCCTGGTACAAAGAACGATTTTGGTTCATATAGCTATTATAACCCTCCATGACAACTGTGAGGGGGGTGAATTTTTTTATAACTCATATATAGAACAAAAACACCTGAAATATACAAAAAATATTGTATTCCTTAAAACTCTTTACCACAACTCGCAATTTTGACTTATTACAATAACAAAAGTGTCAAAGATGACATCTGCGATAAAGATAATCAAGGAGCTTTAAAGTAAATGCAATCATGAGCAGTAGAGCAGAATGTTTCTAATGATTTCTCAGTGACTGACCTGAAGTCAAAACATGTTTCCTAGATGGAGAAAGAGTCCCAGAACTGAGAAATCCACACAGATGTTTCTGCTGGATTCAAACTGGGTCTGAGGTTTATGTGGAGGAGAAAGAAAGGTTTCTAAGGTGGGTTCAGATTTGTAGACAATGAGGGTCTTGATAACAGAAGAGCTGTATAATGAGCTGGAGAATAGGAAATTCCCAGCGCAGGAGAAACTGAGAGAAGAGCGATTACTCCTGAAAATCATCTGATGAACATAGGCTGCACAAACAACACACCCGTGAGAAAGAGCTTTCAGTTAAAACATAATAATAATAATAATATTAGAGACTAGTGGTGTTTCAAACATCATCAAACTGTTTAAGTATAAGAGTTGTCTTTCAGAATACTTCACTGAAAATGTACATTTTGTTATATAGGTATAGTAATATATAGTTTATTATTCAAATTTAGATATTTAAATAATAATTAACCTGCTGATTATTTCACTGCTGATTATTGTACTGATTTTGGTTACTTTCCAACACAACTTAAAATCAACCAAATATCAACATCATTTGACAAAGACATTGAAAGACATTGGCAAGACATTCAATTATGGACAACTGATGTCGCAACCTAAATCTAACCTGATATTAACATCTTATAACATTGTGTGCCTGCTGGGCACTTAATTCCCTATTTAGTGTGAACCCAGCTTAAAAGTGTCATTATTCACAAGTTCAATTACTGTCGTAAAATCTTTTTCGGTTGCTAAATAATACAATAAATAACTTATGCTATTATTATTTTTTAATAAAAGAAATTAAGAAATGTTCTTAAGTGCTTCACAAATTGAGTGATCAATAAATAAATACAAACAAAATAATTTATTAAATAAAACAAAACTATAATTTATTATTGATCAAACATCTGGTTGACAAATATCTTGATGTAGTCGAATATGCATTTACTTACAGTACAAATTTATTATTTTTATTTATAGTAAAGATACAGCCCATTTAAAGTAAATGTCTGAAGGGCACCATAGTGTATAAAAAACACTATACATATATAATTAAAATAATGAAATGACAAATGCTTCTTGCTGGTTGAAAATGTAGATAAGTACCATATTTATTTCAAGTAAAGCAACTTGACAAATTTAGATCAGAACAATGTTTCCCTCAAGCTGTGCGTTTATTCACATAAAACTAAAATAATAAATAATTCAAGAATTAAAATAACGAAATGATTATTCATAAACTGAAACCCGAATGCTTCCCGTTGATTTAAAGAGAGGATAATCATCGGCATGTATATTTCAGGCCAGTTTTGCTCTGATAATGCATTTCCCTCGAGCGCTGTGGATGAATATCAACATGCTGCTTATAAAACAAAACATGAAGCAGTCGCGACACAGATGATTGTTCATTTATGAGCTCGTCTGAGACCTCAGCTTCAGGGCTGGAAGAGGAGCATCTGTTTTTTTTTTGTTTTTTTTTTCGGACGCCCACCTCAGTTTCTCCTGCCCCAAGTTCAAGTCTCTCTCCGGACGGCAGTTGCGTTTCTCTGCATCCTCAACTCTATCTTCAAAGACTGAAGGAAAAGGAATAATAATAAAAACAGCATTCTCCAGCCACTGCTCTGTGTTTCTTATCCACGCTTTCGGATCAAAAACAAAACATGCATCGGCCAGAAGCCCACGGGTGAAAAAAATAAAAAACAAAAAGCGATGTGTCAGTTCAGCCGAGCAGCGCATTCATAATCTGAGCCCAGCATCGATACAGTTCCCCAAGTGTCTTGATGGAGATCAGACTGCCAGATTGAGCAGAATGCAGTCTTATCGGTGTAAACAGACAGACCCAAGGCGCAGGAAAAACAGGATAATGAGGCGCTGTCGGGCCGCGCGAGGGAATGTTTGGGCTTATCCCAGCCTGACATCTGTAATGCTTCAAATCTACGGAAAATCTACTTTTACCTTTAAGTCAATTCAGCTGGACCATCGGAGTCTGGCAAAGAGCGAGACATTTGCCCCTGGGACAGCCCCGACTCAGGAATGATGGGAAGGCAAGCACATGTGTTTATTTCACCCACGCAAAATGAGCATTTGATTGTACTGCAAGTCTGAAAGTGAAAGCGTGTGTCTTACAGAAGAAAGATGCGTTCACAATTATGAGAAACTTACAAGGCTCATTGGGAATACATGCCTAGGGCAAAATTTTTACGAATTGTGAAATGCATTGCCCCAATGAACGCCGCTGTCTACGTTTTTTTTTTTTGTTGCAAATCTCAAATACATTAGTGGACTGTGTTTTATTATTTATCCTATGTGTCTGCAAGAAGGTGGGGCTTGGCATACATATGACCTTGCAATCAACTGACCTAAACCCTTCCTTAAACCCAACCGATAGTATTATCAAAAGAAACAAATCACCTTATGTTTGACTGACCGTACCAACCCCCAAACCCTACCAAAAAGTTTTTCAAAAAGCAAAAAGTCTTGTGTTTGACAGACCAAAACCCTTCCCTTAACCCAACCGACAGTATTTTCAAAAGCAAAATCCCATTGAGTTTGACTGATTTAAACCCTTCCCTAAACCCAGCTGATAGTGTTTTCAAAAGCAAAAAAATCCCCTTGAGTTTGACAGGCCAAAACCCTTCCCTAAACCCAACCAATAGTGTTTTCAAAAGTAACAAATTACCATGTGTTTGACTGACCTAAACCCAACCGATAGTGGTTTCAAAAGCAAAAGATCTCTCTATATTTGTCTGACCAAAACCCTTCCCTAAACCCAACTGAGTGTTTTCAAAAGCAAAAAATTCCCATGATTTCGACTGACCTACACCCTTTCATACCCCCCCAACCAATAGTGTTTTCAAAATCAAAAATCTTTTTCCACTTGACTGAGCAAAGACCCTATCATAAACCCAACCAAGTGTTTTCAAAAGCAACAAATCACCATGTGTTTGACTGACCTAAACCCTCCTCTAAACCCAACCGATGGTGTTTTCCACAGCAACAAATCACCATGTGTTTGACTGACCTAAACCCTCCTCTAAACCCAACCGATGGTGTTTTCCACAGCAACAAATCACCATGTGTTTGACTGACCTAAACCCTCCTCTAAACCCAACTGATAGTGTTTTCCAAAGCAACAAATCACCTTGCGCTTGACTGACTAAAACCCTTCCCTAAACCCAACCGATAGTGTTTTCCAAAGCAACAAATCACCTTCCGCTTGACTGACTGAAACCCTTCCCTAAACCCAACCGATGGTGTTTTCCACAGCAACAAATCACCATATGTTTGACAGACTGAAACCCTTCTCTAAACCCAACCGATAGTGTTTTCCAAAGCAACAAATCACCTTGCGCTTGACTGACTGAAACTCTACCTTAAACCCAACCGATAGTGTTTTCAAACGCAAAAGATCTGTTTTTACTTTGTCTGACCAAAAACCCTTCCCTAAACCCAACCGATAGTGTTTTCCAAAGCAACAAATCACCTTGCGCTTGACTGACTGAAACTCTACCTTAAACCCAACCGATAGTGTTTTCAAACGCAAAAGATCTGTTTTTATTTGTCTGACCAAAAACCCTTCCCTAAACCCAACCAATAGTGTTTTTAAAAGCAACAAATCAACTTGCATATGACTGACCTACACCCTTCCGTAAACCAAATCAATAGCATTTTCAAATGCAAAATCTCTTCATTTGATTGACCAAAAACCCTTTTCTAAACTCAACCGATAGTGTTTTCAAAGGCAAAAAAATCTCTTTCCATTTGAATGACTTAAACCCTTCCCTAAACCCAACCGATAGTGTTTTCAAAAGCAAAAGATCTCTTTTTATTTGTCTGACCAAAACCCTTCACTAAACCCAACTGAGTGTTTTCAAAAGCAAAAAATCCCCATGATTTTGACTGACCTACACCCTTCCATACCCCCCCCAACCAATAGTGTTTTCAAAAACAAATAAAAATCCCCTTGATTTTGACTGACCTACACCCTTCCATACCCCCCCAACCAATAGTGTTTTTAAAAGCAAAAATCTCTTTCCACTTGACTGAGCTAAGACCCTTTCATCAACCCAACCAAGTGCTTTCAAAAGCAACAAATCACCATATGTTTGACTGACCTAAACCCTTCCCTAAACCCAACTGATAGTGTTTTCCAAAGCAACAAATCACCTTCCGCTTGACTGACTGAAACCCTTCCCTAAACCCAACCGATGGTGTTTTCCACAGCAACAAATCACCATATGTTTGACAGACTGAAACCCTTCTCTAAACCCAACCGATAGTGTTTTCCAAAGCAACAAATCACCTTGCGCTTGACTGACTGAAACTCTACCTTAAACCCAACCGATAGTGTTTTCCAAAGCAACAAATCACCTTACGCTTGACTGACTGAAACTCTACCTTAAACCCAACCGATAGTGTTTTCAAACGCAAAAGATCTGTTTTTATTTGTCTGACCAAAAACCCTTCCCTAAACCCAACCAATAGTGTTTTTAAAAGCAACAAATCAACTTGCATTTGACTGACCTACACCCTTCCGTAAACCAAATCAATAGCATTTTCAAATGCAAAATCTCTTCATTTGATTGACCAAAAACCCTTTTCTAAACTCAACCGATAGTGTTTTCAAAGGCAAAAAAATCTCTTTCCATTTGAATGACTTAAACTCTTCCCTAAACCCAACCGTTAGTGTTTTCTAAAGCAAAAGATCTATTTTTATTTGTCTGACCAAAACCCTTCACTAAACCCAACTGAGTGTTTTCAAAAGCAAAAAATCCCCATGATTTTGACTGACCTACACCCTTTCATACCCCCCCAACCAATAGTGTTTTTAAAATCAAAAATCTCTTTCCACTTGACTGAGCAAAGACCCTTTCATAAACCCAACCAAGTGTTTTCAAAAGCAACAAATCACCATGTGTTTGACTGACCTAAACCCTCCTCTAAACCCAACTGATAGTGTTTTCCAAAGCAACAAATCACCTTACGCTTGACTGACTGAAACCCTTCCCTAAACCCAACCGATGGTGTTTTCCACAGCAACAAATCACCAAATGTTTGACTGACTGAAACTCTACCTTAAACCCAACCGATAGTGTTTTCCAAAGCAACAAATCACCTTGCGCTTGACTGACTGAAACTCTACCTTAAACCCAACCGATAGTGTTTTCAAAAGCAAAAGATCTGTTTTTATTTGTCTGACCAAAAACCCTTCCCTAAACCCAACCAATAGTGTTTTTAAAAGCAACAAATCAACTTGCATTTGACTGACCTACACCCTTCCGTAAACCAAATCAATAGCGTTTTCAAATGCAAAATCTCTTCATTTGATTGACCAAAAACCCTTTTCAACCGATAGTGTTTTCAAAGGCAAACAAATCTCTTTCCGTTTGATTGACTTAAACCCTTCCCTAAACCCAACTGATAGTGTTTTCAAAGGCAAACAAATCTCTTTCCGTTTGACTGACCTAAATCCTTCTGTAAACCCAATCTGATCACTGTTGGTAAAAATGACTTCCTGTATCGTTCCCTGTAACACCGGGGCTGAATTAATCTTGAGCTAAAAGAGCTTGCACAATAACAAAAAGAGGATGACTATCGTGGTTCATCATACTGACAAAATAGTTCATCATTCGATCATGTGCAATCTCTTCTATAGTGGATAGTACACTGCCCACAACAGAACCTGTCCTGTTTAAAGCTTATTTAATTAGTTTTAATTGTGAACTATCAAGTCAAAATAACAAGAGGTAGAGGCATTTAGGAGCTCGAAAGTATTTCTGTGAACTATAAAGTCAAAATTACAAGAAAAAATATAAAATGTGTTAAAAGGTCAAAACTGCAGTAAATAAAATAGCGTTTAAAAATGAAATCAAGAAGAAATTGTGAGATTTAAAGTAAATTGTGAGTAAAAATGACAAGAAATAAAGCAGCACGAATAATTGAAAGTCAGATTGGGATACATCCTTTCAGAATTACATGAAATAAACTTGCCGCTGTGAGATTTAAAGTCATATTATGTGACGTAAATGAATACGACAAAAAATAAAGTGGAATTTTTCAGATTTAAAGTTGTGAAACAGGATAATCAGGTGACACGGGGGAACGTTTGAGCTTATCTGAGCCTGACATCCCTGATGCTTCAATTCTGTGGAAAAAAAAAAATCCACTTTCTTTTTTACCTTTAAGTCAATTTGAGTTCTCTCGCTCTACGCAATCACGTCTGGACCATCAGAGAGCGAAACGTTGGCCCCTGGGATGCCCGTCTGAGGAATGATGTGTGTTTGTGTTCTCCTCGGCCTGCAGAATGAGTGCTTGATTGGATTGTGAGTTTGAATGTGAAAGCTCGTGTCTTACAGCTGGTGTTTCTTAAGCGAACGGTCCCTGTGAAAGCTCATTATTGAACCCCACAGCCTTCATGCATCTCCATTTGCTTAATTTACTTGTCAGATTCATACATCCAACAGGTTTACCAGAAGACAACTAGCTGCACATTCACATACCAAACTAACTTAGAGGAAACACAACTCACAAATCTGATGCTTGTTAGTCTTCGTCAGTTGAAATGGAGATAAAATGATTTTCAGATGCCACAACCTGCAAGAAATCTTCTCTAAATATCTTACAGATTACAAGACCTAAAGATAGACATATTTTGAGCCATAATTACAAGAAATTCAACAGGATTTTCCATATTTAAAGTTGCAATTGTGATATTTCAAGCCTTAATGTGAGATATGAAGACAAAATTAAGATATACTGATATAATGTCATACTGTGTGGTAAAATGACAACAAATGAACTACAATTACAAGAAATATTTGCAATTACAAGTCAAAGTGACAAGAAACAAAGTAGATTTAAAGTCAGAGTCAGATATAATGCTACAATTACATGAAATAACGTGTTAGTTGTGAGATTTAAAGCTATTTTGAATGCTACAAGTAAAAAATAGGTTTAGTTGCATTGTAAGCAATAAAGAAAAAGTAGCATTTACACAGTTTTAAGCCACACTGCATGCTATGAAGTCAATATAGTTGCATCTGTGAGGTACAGTGATATCGTCGGATATATAAATCCAAATTATGCCACAAATAAAGTAGCATTTACAAAATTTTGTAAATATAAAATAAAAATGACAAAAAAAAAAGTAACATTTGAAGATTTCAGATTTCAGGACTGTCTGATATACTGCACAAAATTACAAGAAATAAACCTCATACTCTGTGCTATACTTAATGTCAAGAAAAAAAGTAATATTTGCATGGTTTGGAGTTGCTTTTTGATCTATAAAGTCATTATTACAAGAAATAAAGTTGCATTTTTGTACTGTGCTTTAAATCAAAAGAATAAAGGAAATAATATTTGCATTTTTAAAAGGTTTAAGCTCTCATTGTGGGCTAGAAAACTAAAATAACAAAAGTAGCAATTCTCAGATCTAAACTCATTCTGTGTGATGAAGCCAAAATGACAGAGAAGATAGTTAAGAAAATTAATTAAGAATTTAAAAATATAGTTGCATTCGTGAGATTTAGTGATATTGTGTTGTATATAAAAAAAAAAAATCACAAGTATGCCACAAACAAAGTAGCATTTGCAAGATTTAGTCATATTGTGAGTTATAACCATTACAACATCAGTAGAAGAAAACTTCACAAAGTATTTCTGAAATCTAAAGTAACATTGTGTGCTTTGAAGATGTTTTTGGAAAAGCAATTAAATGACGCTATTGCATAGTAAAAAAAAATTGTCAATTAGATGACTTGAAAGTATCCTGTTGATTTTAACACGATTAGTTGACTACATAAAAAGTGAGTAAACTTGTTGCTTTAAAAGTGATTGGTTGATTTTACTTCAAAAGTGAGTAAATCTGTTGCTTTAAAAGTAGTTGAAGTTAAAAGCAACTAGTTGACTTTACTTAAAAGAGCAAGTAAACCCATTGCTTTAAAGTGAGTAGTTTAAGTTAAAAGCAACTACAGTAGTTGACTTTACTAAAAAAAGAGCAAGTAAACCCATTACTTTAAAGTGAGTAGTTGAAGTTTAAAGCAACTAGTTGACTTTACTTGAAAGAGCAAGTAAACCCATTGCTTTAAAGTGAGTAGCTGAAGATAAAAGCGATTAGTCGACTTAAAGTGAGTAAACCTGTTGCTTTAAAAGCAAGTAGTGGAAGTTAAAAGCAATTAATATACTTTAATTAAAAATAAACATGTTGCTTCAAAAATGATAAGTAGAATATAAAAGCAATTAGTCGACTTTACTTAAAAGAGCAAGTAAACCCATTGCTTTAAAAGTTGAGTAGTTGAATTTAAAAGCGATTAGTTGACTTGACTTAAACAAGTGAATAAACCTGTTGCTTTAAAGTGATTAGCACAATATGAAAGCAATTAATTGACTACCTAAAATAGCGAGTAAACCCATAGCTTTAAAACAAAGTAGTAGAATTTAAAAGCGATTAGTTCACTTGACTTAAAAAGTGAGTAAACCTGTTGCTTTAAAAGTGAGTAGTTGAACTTAAGTAATTAGTTGACTTCACATAAAAAAACAAGTAAACCCGTTGCTTTAAATACATTTAGTTGACTTCATTTAAAAAGTGAGTACACCAGTTCCCGTAAAATTATTAAGTAAATTATCTTGAAATTAAAATAGTTCAGAATTCAAATAAAGTTAAGTAAATGTAACAGTTTTACATTATGACAAATTTACTCACTTTTTAATGTAAATTAAACACGTTTTACGATGTACTTTAGCACTTCTTTTGAGCTGCTGATTAGTATACTTTACTTAAAAAATAAACATGTTGCTTTAAAATGATTAGTAGAATATAAAAGCGATTATTTGACTTTACTTAAGAGCAAGTAAACACATTGCTTTAAAAAGTGAGTAGTTGAATTAAAAAGCGATTAGTTGACTTGACTTAAAGTGAGTAAACCTGTTGCTTTAAAGTGATTAGTAGAATATGAAAGCAATTAATTGACTATCTAAAATAGCGAGTAAACCCATTGGTTTAAAATTGAGCAGTTTATTAGAAAGCGATTAGTTGACTTGACTCAAAAAGTGAGTAAACCTGTTGCTTTAAAAGTGATTAGTAGAATTTAAAAGCGATTTGTCGACTTTCTTTTAAAGCAATGGGTTTACTTGCTCTTTTAAGTAGAGTAATTGAATTTAAAAGCGATTAGTTGACTTGACTTAAAAAAGTGAGTAAACCTGTTGCTTTAAAGTGATTAGTAGAATATGAAAGGAATTAATTGACTATCTGAAACAGTGAGTAAACCCATTGGTTTAAAATTGAGTAGTTAAATTAGAAAGCAATTAGTTGACTTGACTCAAAAAGTGAGTAAACCTGTTGCTTTAAAAGTGATTAGTAGAATTTGAAAGCGATTAGTCGACTTGACTTCAAAAGTGAGTAAACCCATTGCTTTAAAAGAGAGTAATTGAATTTAAAAGCCATTAGTTGACTTTGAATTCTTTGAATTGTGCACAATTTTAATTAAGTAAACGTAACAGTTTTACATTATGACAAATTTACTCACTTTTAATGTAAAGTAATTGAACGCTTCTTACGATGTACTTTAGCACTTCTTTTGAGCTACAAATAAGGTCCTGTCTACTCCAGACTCATCCACAACAACACAAGCTCTAAAGGCAGAATTTCCAGGAAACACGGCAATCAGTCAGTCTCTGATAGCATCAATCCATCTGCGCTCGCGGCACAACTTTAGCCATCAAATAATAACAGTGACGAATGAGCTTTTATCACATGGGGATGAGATAAACGCCAATGCATGGAAGAAAAAAATACTCATAGGGATGATCAGGAATGTGTGGTTGGTTTTGAATGAGCGAGTGATGTTAAATCTCTCCTCACGGGCCCTCATGAAGACATCAGTAAACATATTCCTGCTCTTACACCTTTCATCTGCTTCATAATTCATAACGGCGCCGAATTGATCGCCTCCTTCAGGAGAATTCCGACAGGAGGCGTAACGTGCCCAAAATATATATGTTTACTGTTAAAAATTCAGCAGGGACGGGTCAGCATGGGCAACAGGTTTCATTTGGAGACGTGTTGACGGGTGCGCTGTGCTTGCTAACAGCCCGACGGTAATTTTCAGAGATGTTATGGGGTTTGTATTCATCGCCTGTAAACTGCTGCCATCCAAAACATTTTTATTTACAATAAATAAATATACCGTCTGAGTTGAAATTGAAGTCTGATAGTTTAATACAAGCTATTTTGGCCGTCTGCTACATGACTGCGGGGCTGCATTCTGATCAGTTAAGCATTAAAATAACACAAAAATAAATAGCAGGAGCAACAAAATACAGGACAGATGTTTTATATTTATAATAAACATTGTAAAAGCCTCACAAAAGTAAACTTAAAGACACTGGATGTGGAATAAATAAAAAAATGTATTAAAAACACAAACAAATTGTCAATTAAACAATAAAATTGACACAAAAACGCAATAAAGTCTTTCAAAAGTCAAATTCAAATGCAATTAAAATTATGTAAATGACTTAAAATGGGAGAAAACTTAAAATGTAAGAAATATTCAGAAATGTTCAAACTCTTACAAAAATTACAAACATGTCATCAAGTCAATAAAACAATATAAAACCATATTGAAAAATCTAAATTGGAAAGAAAGCTAAAGTTGTTTTATTACATGACAATATTAATATAAACATAACTGGATGATGTGCTTTATTTACATTAGATACCGTTTCTAATCTTACTAGAACATTTACTCTATTCTTAGGTTAAACAGCCACTTCCATGTATTTCAAGAGAAGTTGAATTAACATGTTGTAAATCCAGCAGCTCTAATACCTCTCCTGCAGCGCAGACTAATGTGGAGGCCATCGGCTGTCATATAATCAAATAATATGATCATTAATAAGTTGCTTATATGACAAAATTACACATATTTGAGAATCGGAATATCAGATATTTCATAATATAACCAGAAAGTCTGTCAATAATTGTAGAAAACGAACTGGACCATGTGCTTTATTCACATTAGATACACGCCGTTTACTTTACTAGAACATTTACTCTATTCTTAGTTTAAACAGCCACTTCCATGTATGTCAAGAGAGGTTGATGAATTAACATGTTGTAAATCCAGCAGCTCTAATACCTCTCCTGCAGTGCAAACTAAACTAAAAGCCATCGACTGTCATAAATCAAATACTATGATCATTAATAAGCAGTTTAAATGACAAAATTACACACATTTGAGAATCGGAATATCAGATACTTCACAATATAATCAGAAAGTCTGTCAATATTTGTAGAAAACGAACTGGACGATGTGCTTTATTCACATTAGATACACGCCGTTTACGTTACTAGAACATTTACTCTATTTTTTGGTTAAACAGCGACATACTTTTATGTATTTCGGGAGAAGTTGATGAATTAACAAGTAAATGCAGCAGCTCTAATCTCTCCCCTGCAGTGCAGACCAACGTGAAGGCCCTCGGCTGTCGTAAATCAAATAATATGATCATTAATAAGCAGTTTAAATGACAAAATTACACATATTAAAGAATCGGAATATCAGATATTTGACAATACAATCAGAAAGTCTGTCAATATTGGCAGAAAACGAACTGTACAAACTTTATTCACGTAAACCAAATCATTGGTTTGTAAAGGGTCATATTAAAAAACTCAACGATAGTATTTAAAAGTTGTGTGTGAAAGTTAACGATGTCCAAATATTTTTTACGAAATATAAGACAAACACTGATTGAAAGAAAATACGTTTAGCATTGTTTACTACAGCTTTGCTTTTCTACCAAAAAATAAAAAATAAATAGTTGGGGATTGGATTGGGAAGTGGACTAAGAGGAATCAAATCTGATCTTTGGATAAAAAGTCTCTGTCAAATACTGGCAAGGTAGTCGTTCTTGAGCATGAAAGGGGTTTACAGGTCCGTGGAGGGTTGAGGCTATGCAAACGAGAGGAAATTTCAATGACGGAAGAATTCATTCCCTTTACCGTCACGTCTTGTTAGGACGACTTCACAACTCATTTGTGTGCTCAGCCGTGCGGAGACGTCGTGTTGCAGAAGCGAAGTCTCAGCAGGACGGCGGAGGGGAACAGGAAACATGCGGCATCTGTAGCTCAAAAGCGGTGTTTCTGCCAAACAGATGGTTCGCCAGGCAGGTAAAGTGGGGGAAAGCCAACTCCCGCAACACATCGCACTTCCAGCCCCCCTGAGCGCCCGCAGGGAATAACGCCACTGTCAAACCCAAAATTGCGCTTGTCAGGATTACGAGCCAGAGAACGTCCTCTGAGCCCACCTTCTGCTCCAGCAATGCATTGAAACGCCACTTTCATCCATTCCACTCTGTTTTCTGACACTCATGGTGCTCTTTAGAGGAATCGGGCTCCCCGGGGACCAACGGAGGGCCGGGTATCTGCTTAGGTGGTAGACAATCATCCCCGGGACGGTTCAAAATTGGGACACACCTCAGCGGGCCTCCGAGCAAGAACATCAGACGGCGAAATAGCAGGAGAAAGGTGCAGTCTGCTGGGACGAAAGTTTATAAGTAACACATACAAGAAGTGCGAGATGAGGAGGGAGAGGCTTGAAATAACACCTGAGGTTTTCTCTGGCTCAGGTGGGATCTGGGTGGATTGTGACCTCATCAGCAGCTGTGATCACATGACCAGGTGGAGAGCAGGTGCACGAGGAGCTCATCATTTTAACCAGCGACTGTAGTCCAGAGAACACATCCATCACTTGCCTTCGTGCCTTCAACACCTCTCGCCCTCTTAAAGGAACAGCTCACACAAACGTATATGGTTTAATGTGAAGGAATGGATGATTTTAATCATTTTGTACTACAAACTGGAGACAATAATAGCTTTGTATGTATGTTTGCATGTACACACACACATGCACTCACATATATGAACAAAAAAAAAACAAATTTCAGAGGGTTCCAAGAGGGTTAAATATCTGTCATCTTTCATCCATTCTCATTTTTAATGGAAACGTCATGATTGACATTCCTTGGCCTTTTTATACAATGAAAGTGAATGGGCAACAAAAAGCCCCCAGCAGCTTTTGTGTTGCACAGATCCAACAAAGTCACAGAGAACTTTCAACAATGACACAACCTTCAAAACAGGTCAATTGTTCCTTTAAATTCAACAACGATCCCAGGAATCTTCAATCTGAGCAAACAGGAACATTTGTGTCTGTTAGACTCCAGGCACAGAGCCAGATCCTCAATGTGTGTGTGTCCCGAGGCCTCATTGTGTTTTACCTAAGCGAGACACCATTGAGGAACAAGCTCTCATTGAAGGTTATAAGCTGTACGTGTGTGCGCCGATATCTGGGAACATGTCCTGATGGCTGCAGGAGAGCGAGGAATGCTGGAGATCAGGCATCTGGGTGCAGCATGTGGCCATTGCTACGGGGGAGCTTTGAGGAATGTGTGTGTGTGTGTGTGTGTGTGTGTGTTTCATGCCTGAGCATCTCCAACAGCTTGTCCCCTTGACGGAAGTGACATTTCTCTCACTTTCTCCATCTTGCCTGCCATGCCTCGTCTCGCTGTGAGTGGAAAGTTGGTTTGGTTGAGCTCCCGCTGCTGTCAGAGCTCATTATGCAGGCGCCGGTGTGTTTTGGCCCTCGGGGACCCTACAGTAATGCTGGATGTCCACTGTGGCCGCTGGTCTCGCTGGTGCTACGGGATGTTTGACAACACTGCGAATCGCAGGTCAAGATGTGCCAAATTGGAGCCGACATACATAGCGCGAGTGAACGCATTAACTCTGCTTCAAAGAGTAGTGAGCTGCCTGCATAACAGCGTCTTTACCAGACTTTTGAGGTGATTCGTTTTTAGCCAGAATAAGAGGGAAGATTGTATGTGACCTTTATGGAGAAGGTAATGCACTGTGTCAAGCGCAGAGAAAAAATAACAATAAACAAAGATGGCTGGCAGACTGAGAGAAAATGTAAAAACGGAAGAGCAACATTAAGAGCAGTAGTGCAAACTGATGTAGGGTTAGAATATTGCTAAGCTAATAATGATGCTATAATTTGATACCAATCAAGACAGTTACTTGCAATATAATATGTATTTTTTAATATAAAAAATGTGATTGTGGTAGGCAAAGTGAGAAAAAAAAAGTCAAATCGGAATAACAGTAATATAGAGCGCAATCTGAAGGTTAGCATTTTGTTAACCTGCCAATGAAGCTGTCATTTGATACCAATCAAGACAGTTACTTTCAATAAAATATGTATAATTTATTTACACAAAACAGTAGTTTTCAATGGGCAAACCGAAAGAAAAATGTAAAAATGGAAGAACAACAGTACAAGTGCAAACTAAAGTGAGGTTCGCATATTGCTAAGCTAACAATAAAGTTGTCATTTGATAACAATCTGGTTACTTTCAATAAAATATCAATTTTTTTATATAAAACAGTTGTTTTTAGTGGGCAAACTGACAGAAAAACGGAAAAACAACAATGATATGGAGTGCTAACCGAAGGCTAGCATATCGCTAAGCTATTAATGAAGCTATAATTTGATACTATTCAAGACAGTAACTTTCAATAAATATGTATTATTTGTTTGATTTAAAATAGTAGTTTTTAGTGGGAATTCTGAGAGAAACATGTAAAAACAGAACAACAGCAGTATTATAGACTGCAAACTGAAGGTTAGTATATTGCTAAGCTAATAATGATGCTGTCTTTTTATATCAAGACGGTTACTTGCCATAAAATATGTATTATATTTTATACAAAACTATTTTTTTAGTGTGCAAACTGAGAGAAAAATTTTAAAAAGGAAGAACAACAGTAGTAAACTGAAGTAAAGCTAGCATGTTGCTGAGCTATTACCAAAGCTGTAATTTAATACCAATCACGATGGCTACGTGGAATAAAATATGTATTATTTTTTTACATAAAACAGTAGTTTTTAAATGGGCAAACTAACAGAAAAAAAATTATTTTCATATAAAAGGTGGTTTTAGTGGACAAACACAGAAAAAAGAAGAACAGTTATATAGAGTACAAATTAAAGTGCGGTTAGTATTTTGCTAAGCTAACAATGAAGTTGTTATTTGACACCAATCAAAGCAGATAACTGCAATAAAATTGATTTTTTTTTTTACATATAATAGCTGTTTTTAGTGTCGAACTGACAACACAAAGTGACAACACAAGATAAATATGGAAAAAAAAGGTGATAAACATTAAACAGAAAAGCAGTTAGTCAAAAAATCTGGATGTTGAATTGTGTGTACAGGTTTTTTATAAATATACAGGTTATAAGGGTCTGTGTACAAATGCAAATGGAGAAAGTATTGCATTGTATATTGATATAAGGAGCTGTGTACAAATGGGAATGGAGAAAGTATTGCACATATTTATTGCAATACAATGTTATTTTAATACAATATGTTTTTTTATTTAAAGCAGTTGTTTTTAGTGGGAATTCTGAGAGGAACATGTAAAAACAGAAAAAGAACAGGAATAATAAGTGCAAACTAAAGGTTAGCATATTTTTAAGCTAATAATGAAGCTGTCATTTGATATCAATCAAGATGGTTACTTGCAATAAAATATGTATTTTTATATCTATAATACAGTAGTTTTAAGTGGTCAAACTAAGAGAAAAATGTAAAAACAAAAGAAGAACAGCAATATAAAGTGCAAACTGAAGGTTAGCATACTTTTAAGCTAAAAATGAAGCTGTCTTTTGATAATTGAAGACGTTACTTGCAATAAAATGTGTATTATTTTTATACAAAACAGTTGTTTTTATTGGGCAAACAGAGAAAATGTAAAAACGAAAGAACAACAGTACACTTAAGTGCAAACTGAAGGTTAGCATATTGCTAAGCTAATAAGGAAGCTGTTATTTGATACCAAATCAAGACAGTTACTTGCAATAAAACAGATGTCATTTTTTATATAAAGCAGAAGGAAAGCCATGATGGACAGAGGCCAGTGGGTAAACTTGATCAGGATGCTGAGTTAAACTACTCTTTTTCGAAGGACATCCTAGGATTTTTAATGACCACAGAGAGTCAGGACCTCGGTTTAATGTCTCATCCAAAAGACGGCGCTCACTGAGCAGTATAGAGTCCCCATCAGTATACTGGGGCATTAGGACCCTCATAGGCTGCAGGTTGAGCGCCCCCTGCTGGTCTCACTAACACCACTTCCGACAGCAACCTAGCATTCCCATGTGGTCTCCCATCCATTTAATACCAATCTAGATGGTTACTTGCAGTATTTGTATATAGAATCGCTGTATAACGTACAGTAGTTGTTTTCAGTGTGAAATCACAGAGAAAAAAAACTGTAACAGTGTAAAAACCATATTAAAACTGAAGAACAAACATAATATAGAGCGCAAACTATAACTAAACTCAATACGCTAACCTCTCTAAGGTATTAAAACAAGACTGGAAAATGGCATAAACAGCAGCACCGTTTTAAACTATTAGCTTAAAGTGACATGCTAACACATTAGAGAAAACATTAGTATAAAGACACAGGTTATCCATTACACGCCGGAACCAATAAACTTGCAAATGGGTTTCTAATTAACTCCTGAGATAGCTATGCTATGCTTAGTGGCTTAAAAAATTACCATGCTAAAAGCTTCTAAAGTCTGTCCTTGGCAAACTGTAAATCCTGTATCCAAACCCCCCCACACACACAGTCCCATAATCCTCCTCTTCAAACCGTCAAATTACAGGCAAACGGGAGCGCTAGTCATGCACAAAGCGTAGGTTAGTGTTGAAAATAGGTTTGAAGCTAACTTCAAAAAGCTCCTGCAAAGCAGCTGTCGACTGAAGATGGCTTTTAATGGGAAAACACACACCTTTTACACAAGACCTACAATGACAGAGCAACAGTGTGTCATTTACACGAACACATTCATCTCCATTAACTGTCTGCAGCGGATGAACGTGGAGACGCTAGCTGACAACTGACATGTTTTGTCATGTTTTTAATTATGAGTGAGTTATATGATTAAGTCAATGAGTCATTAATTAAACTGATTCATTTGCTTGATTCACACACTTGTTTACTCAGTTTACTGCCTGCGAGTGTGTCAGTGAGTTGTTGGACCTCAAATCAATCAAAATTTTTCACTAAGCGATTAAATGAATGATTCAGTGAGTCACTCATAAAAATGAATCACTATTGAATCAATGTCTCATTTTAGAAACAAAACGAGTCCTCACGAATGACTGACTTAATTATTAATTCAATCAATTAGTTGAAAGGCATTGATTCATTTGAGAAAAAAATGAATTGTTGATTCAAATTATTAACTAAATTGATTCTTTGACTCATCCACAAAGAAAGTCACATGCTTTGTATGTGAAATGAATCACTGTTTTTCAATTAATAGATAAAATTAATGATTTAGTGACTCACTCATAAAGTCACTTGTTTTAACTGACAACTGTGAGTTATATGATTGAGGCAATGAACCATTAATTAAATTGATTCATTCGAACACAATTGTGTACTCAGCTTTTGAGTGAGACAGTGAGTTGTTGTTGATTCATACAATTCACATAAAGCCATTGAAACATTAATTTGATTGATTAGTTGAAACACTGATTCATTCCAGAAATAAAACATTGGATAATAACCATAGACTGTAAAATATATGGACGGAGCATCCGTGACGTCACCCATAGGTTTCTGAACACTGCAAAAGAAGCCACAAGTAGGCGCGGCCAACCGTCGCCATTTTGTTCGCGCGTCATCGCACCCACGGCGGGATACCAAACTAGGGCAAAGAGGCGGAGAGTGGGCGGAGCTACAGACACCTGCTGGCACTTTGCTTAGACTTGGCAGACAGACTTTACTTTGGGAGAAACGCTTGATACTTTATTACCTGCGAATCGTTTGTGTTCTGACCACATGTGCTTGGCTGTACACTATATCAATAAAGTGTTTAGACTTTTAAAAACACTGTTGTAATACAGTGAGCCACTAAACATTGCTCTTATGACGTTTTTCTACAGGAGGAAACGTGAATTACATCCAAACACTTCAAATCTAGTGTGTGTTAGTAAATGCAAGACTATTGATGAACTCCAGCATAACACTGTATGATAACACTTCAGATGACTGTTCTAGAGCCTACAGCTAATCAATCTGTCACATTCTGGAGTGCTTTACGGGTCTAAAGAAAAATATTAATGATAAATGAACTTAAATAAAACAAATAAATTTATAGAGATGGTATACAAGTATATAACTTTACTCACATGGGAAACAGAGGCCACGTGAATGGTTTGTGAGCACAATTAAGTGCACACAGCATCCCATATCATCTGATAATTGTAAGAAATAAGTCCCAAAGGCAGCTGACTGTGTAAAGCCACATAAAACAACACAAAAATACGATGAATATGTCGAGATCGGTGGCTAATCTGCCGGATTCAGCTGAGGTGAAGTGACGGCGACCAGCGAGACCTAGCTGTCACTCAAGTGGCCACGCCCTTAATTATGCAAACTTAATATAACCTAAAATAAAGGAAATGGATGAGTTATAAAAAAATTCACCCCCCTCACAGTTGTCATGGAGGGTAATAATAGCTATATGAACCAAAATCGTTCTTTGTACCAGGCTGTAAACACCTTTTTTTCTGCTGTAAAGTTGGCCATTCTAACAGTGGGCTCAATTGCCACTTGCTCTATTATGGAGCCAGGACTAGCGGAATTTTTATGAATTGCAGTTTCAGTTACTTCCGTATTGGCTTCCCGAGAAAGAGCGGGAGGTTGCCGCTTGATAATAACCCATAACTTTAAGAGTGAGTCAATGCTTCAACTTAAAACATACTTTTGAAGAACAAAAACAAGTGATTGTCTTTAAAAATGAGTCACTAAATCATTAATTCAATTGATTAGTTGAACCAAATTCATTTCAGGAATAGGATTGAGTCATTTAACCATTAATTTAATTTATTAGTTTAAACAATAATTAATTCCATTGAGTGTCTTTATAATTGAATTGTATTTGTTATGTTCAGGAACAAAAAGGTGACTCATTATGAGTGAATCACTGAATCATATAATTCAATTGATTAGTTGAAACATTGATTTAGACAGGATCTTTACAGTTGAGTCACTGAATAGAATTCAATTAAATAGTTAAAACACCTATTTATTTACATAGCAAGACAAAGAGTTTATGAATGAATCAATAATTGAATAAATTAGTTGAATCACTTCAGAAAAAAATAACTCTAAGCGAGTCATAAAGCCATTTACTCAATTAATAAGTTGAAGCCAATCAATTCACTCTAGAGAAAAACAAATACCATTTTTTTTAAATGAATCACTGAATCATTTAAATCAATTAGCTGAAACATTAATTTCAGAAACAAAAGTAAATATCTTCATTAGTGAGTCAAAAAATCATTTATTCAATTAATTAGTAGAAACAAATAAATTCTTTCATTCATTTTCTTTTCAGCTTAGCCCTCCGTTTGATTAATCAGGGGTCGCCACAGCGGAATGAACCGCCAACTTATCCACCATACGTTTTACGTAGTGGATGCCCTTCCAGCCACAACCCAACACGGGGAAACACCCATACACTCCCGCACCCAGACACATACACTACGGCCATTTTAGCTCATTTAATTCACCTGTACCGCATGTCTTTGGACTGTGCGGGAAACCAGAGCACTTGGAGGAAACTCATGTCAACACGGGGAGAACATGCAAACCCCACACAGATATGCCTACTGACCCAGCCGAGGCTCGAACCAGCGACCTTCAGACAGAATTAGGAACGTGTGTGTGTGTGTGTGTGTGTAGTGCGTGACTGGATCTTGTAGTCCATTTAATGGTGGATTTGTAGTTCTATGTGATCTGTGTGTTTAGAGATCGCTGGTGATTGTGACAGGATGTCTTCAGTGGAGTGCATACAACAGAGTTTCCTCACTCCATGAAAGTAAAGGAGTAAAGAGTAAAAGTAAAGTAAAGTGAAAGTAGAGAAGCCGAATGCAGGTTCCTCAAGCAGAGGGTCTGTTTAACAGTTTTCTCGCAAGTGAAGCGTTCCGTTTTTCCACTTACAAAGTCCGCCATGTAAATAGCAAATGCGCCATGACATGACACAACTGACTATCTCATTGGTTAAAAGCACATTATGCTCAAAACACACCCAGAACTCATTAAGAGAATAAGCACAACCCTGTTAGACCATGCGTCGCGGTGCAGAGTGTACTTTTAGCA
Organism: Danio aesculapii; assembly: GCF_903798145.1. Taxonomy (NCBI): domain Eukaryota; kingdom Metazoa; phylum Chordata; class Actinopteri; order Cypriniformes; family Danionidae; genus Danio; species Danio aesculapii. Next base: position 8,445,089 of record NC_079456.1, read on the forward strand.
AACGTGGATTGCTAAACGCTGGTGCTTTGGCACAATGCGCTTTAGACTTTGTGCTTAGATCATTAAAATAGAGCCCTTAGTGAGTGAATCTTTAATAACAATTTTAATCAATTAGTTGAAACTAATTAAGACACTGTTTGTCTGAGTAGATGTAATAAAAAAAATGGACAAACCATTTAAAAGACCAAACATTTTTACACTGTCTTAGCACTCAAATACATAAATTCTTACCTCATAAACAAATACAAAAAAAAATATATACTGTATTTAACAAATGTCATCATTGTCTTTAAATAAAACCTCGTCACAAGGCATATAAAACTACATTAAACTTATAAAAGGTCACTAAACTGCCTTACATGCTCATAACTAAATTTAGACTGCAAGCTGTCATATTTGTGAACATACATTTAATAACACAAGAGAAAGGTGAGATAAACAGGATGATTACAGCAGCCTCGCCTTGAGTTTAGCTAATATTCATCAAACACAGCCAGCAGGCAGTCCATTTAGATCGGGTTATTTTCAGCTAACTAATGACCATTAGCCTCCACAACTCTGTCTGCAAACATCCGCAGGCCGTCCGCGCGCCGCTCAACTGAAACAAATGACATAATCTGCTGAATTTAGAAAACGAGAGAGGAATACAATCAGGATTATATATCTGAGGGAGTTCGCGAGGCATGCACCACTTGTATATACTGTAGGAACAAAACAAGTCACTGTCTTCATGAGTGAATCGTTAAATAATTCATTCAATCTATTAATTGAAACACGTCGATTCAATTCAGGAACAAAAGCAAGTGAGTCAATGAATTGTTAATTCAATGAATTAGTTGAAGCACAACAAATAATCAGTTCAATCATTACGTTAAAACAATTCGATGTAGAAACAAAACAAGTGATGGTCTTTATGAGTGAATCATTGATTATTTGATTTAGTGGATTATTCGAAGCACTCTGATTCATTTCAGGAACAAATCAAGTGAGTTTATGAGTGAGTCACTGAATCATTAACTCAATTAATTAGTTGAAGCACAACAAATCATCAGTTCAATGATCAGGTTACAATAATTCATTAAATTAACAAAACAAGTGATGTGTTTATGAGAGAATCATTGAATAATTAAGTCGATTAATCGAGACATTGATTCATTTCAAGAACAAAAAGCAAGTAAGTTTATGAGTGATTGACTGAATCATTTGTTCAATTAATCAGCACATTTCATAATTTCATTCATTATTTATTCATTCATTCCACAGTGGAATGAACAGCCAACTTATTCAGCCTATATTTTACGCAGTGGATGTCCTTCCAGCCGCAACACAACACTGGGAAACACCCATACACTCATTCACACACATACACTACGGCCAATTTAGTTTATTCAATTCACCTATAGTGCATGTCTTTGGACTTGTGGAGGAAACTGGAGCACCCGGAGGAAACCCACGTCAACACAGGGAAAACATGCAAACTCCATACAGAAACGCTAACTGACCCAGCCGAGGCTCGAACCAGAGACCTTCTTGCAGTGAGGTGATCGTGCTACCCACTGCGCCACAGTGCCACTCCAATTCAATTGGAGAAAACTATTCGATTTAGTAATGACTTAGTGAGTCACTCATAAAAAGAGTCACCTGTTTTACTCCTGAAATGAATCACTATTTAAACTGATAGACTGAATTAACGATTCAGTGACTCATTTTAAAAAGACATACACTTGTTATGTCCCTGAAATGAATCTTTTCAACTATTCAGCTGTATGAATGATTCAGTGACTCATTCATAAAGACAAACACTTATGTCCCTGTCCCTGAAATGAATCTTTTTCAACTAATCAGTTGTATTAACGATTCAGTGACTCATTCTTAAAGACAAACATTTGTTACAGTATGCTCCTGAAATGAATCTTCTTCAATTAATCAGTTGTATAAATGATTCAGTGACTCAATTATAAAGACAAACACTTGTTACAGTATGTCCCTGAAATGAATCTTTTTCAACTAATCAGCTGTATTAATGATTCAATGACTTATTCATAAAGACAAACACTTGTTACAGTATGTTACTGAAATGAATCTTTTTCAACTAATCAGCTATAATAATGATTCAGTGACTCATACATAAAGACAAACACTTGTTACAGTATGTTCCTGAAATGAATCTTCAATTAATCAGTTGTATAACTGATTCAGTCACTCATTTATAAAAACAAACACTTGTTGTTCCTGAAATGAATCTTCTTCAATTAACCAGTTATATAAATGATTCAGTGACTCAATTATAAAGACAAACACTTGTTACAGTATGTTCCTGAAATGAATCTTTTTCAACTAATCAGCTGTATTATTGATTCAGTGACTCAATTATAAAGACAAACACTTGTTACAGTATCTCCCTGAAATTAATCTTTTTTAACTAATTAGCTGTATTATTGATTCAGTGACTCTTTCATAAAGATAAAAACTTGTTACAGTATGTTCCTGAAATGAATCTTCAATTAATCAGTTGTATAAATGATTCAGTCACTCATTTATAAAAACAAACACTTGTTGTTCCTGAAATGAATCTTCTTTAATTAACCGGTTGTATAAATGATTCAGTGACTCAATTATAAAGACAAACACTTGTTACAATATGTCCCTGAAATGAATCTTTTTCAACTAATCAGCTGTATTAATGCCTCTGACGCATTCAAAAATACATTTAAACTATTTCCTAAGTCTGTTCATCTCTGCCGACCATCGACACACCGAATCAACTGAATCAATGACATAATCTGCTAAATTCAGACAATAAGAGTGGAATAAACATATGATTACGCATCTGACGGCATTTACGAGTCGCTAACCGCTAGTATAATTGAGGCCAAACGGTCATCGAACACCTTCACCTTTCAGAGAAACGCTCATTATTTTAGTGCAAGTGCAGTTTAGCGAGGTCACCTTCAGGATTAAATTGCTTTGCTTTAGCTTCTTATTAGCGACTCTCTCCATCTGAGGGCGTTTTATATTCGTGGAAAGTCCCAGACGGGCGTCAGAAACACGCGGCGCTGCTAATCAATGCCACCGCCGCTGATTAATTCAATACAGAGACGCGAGGCTGAGCCCTCGATTGTTTATGAGCAATGATCTGTGCTTAAACATCAAGCACAATCAGAGAGAGAGAGAGAGAGAGAGAGAGAGAGAGAGAGAGAGAGAGAGAGAGAGAGAGAGAGAGAGAGAGAGAGAGAGAGAGAGAGCGAGAGAGAGAGAGAGATGATTTCAGTTTTTTAACATCCTTCGGTGTGTCTATTGAAACTTACCTATATTTTTATTAAAGGTGACCTGTTATGCCCCTTTTTACAAGACGTACAATAAGTCTCTGATGTCCCTAAATTGTGTATGTCAAGTGTGTATGCCAAAATACCCCATAAATAATGTTTTATAACAATTTGAAACTGCCCCATTTAAGCTTTCATCCTAATTGTGCCGTTTTGGTGACTGTCGCTTTCAAATGAGAGCTCTTTTTCAAAAGAGGGAGACGCTACAAATGCCTGTGTGTCAGCATAGTGGCAGACTCAAAAACAAGACTGAGGTTCTATTCTAATGAGGGAGGGATCATCACTAATGGGCGTGGCTTTCCCATTCTCTTTTTTACAAAGAGAGAATGTTAATCAATTGACTGATTCCATACAACTGTGTTAAACCCTTTATTAAACTGAATTTTGCTAAATAAATCCCATTTAAATTACAATTTTGATGTTTGCGTGCAATTTTATTCCAAAAAGATACATTTACATTTAAAACTTTACATTATTCACTTCAGAGCAAAAACGAGAAAAGGAAAAATCTTCCTTTTCATCAAAACACCCCAACATTTTAAAGGAAAATAAATCATTAATTAACTTATTACAGTCCTTAAAATTAACAATTCTGGCCCTCACATAAGCTGTAAACAAACACACAACACTTAATAGACCAGATCTATTCGCAATTTTATTCTTTCTGCTCATATAGCTGGCAAGTTTTGCTTGACTGCTAAAAAAGTAGTCACTTTATCTTTAATGTTTGACAATATCCTACTCTGAAAATAAACACATCATTCGTTAATCAAACTTTGACTCAAGAAGAAAAAAAGGGGTCAAATTCACATTATTTGTATGAATATTTATGATTATACATATACAAAAAAGAGATTTCTGCTGCTTGTTCATCCTACTTTGTTTAAATGAGCTGAAACAATCCCCTAAAATTTGTAAAAACAATTAAGTTAACTTAATCCATTTGTGTTAGGACAATATGAAGGAATTGTGTGGAACCCAAGCATGTTTTACAGTGTAGTTAATAGTTTTAAACAGCATTTTTAGATTACCTTGCTTTGTTTTTGTTTTTTGTAGTATTTAATAAAGCGTCACTGCATTCAGATCCTAACCTTATTATTTCCCACACATCCAGTTGAAGTCAGAATTATTAGCCCCCCTTTGATTTTGATTTTTTTATATTTCCCAAATAATGTTTAACAGAGCGAGGACATTTTCACAGTATGTCTGATAATATTTTTTCTTCTGGAGGAAGTCTTACTTGTTTTATTTTAGCTAGAATAAAAGCAGCTTTTAATTTTTTGAAACCCATTTTAAGGTCAATACTGTTATACTCATTAAGCTATATTTTGTTCGATAGTCTACAGAACAAACCATCTTTTTACAATAACTTGCCTAATTACCCTAACCTGCCTAGTTAACCTAATTAACCTAGTTAAGCCTTTAAATGTCACTTTAAGCTGTATAGAAGTGCCTTGAAAATATCTAGTCAAATATTATTTACTGTCATCATGGCAAAGATAAAATAAATCATAAATCAAAATAAATCAAACCAGTTATTAGAAATGAGTTATTAAAACTATTATGTTTAGAAATGTGTTGATAAAATCTTCTCTCAGTTAAACAGAAATTGGGGGAAAAAAATAAACAAATAATTCTGACCTCAATTGTACATGGACTTTACTTGGGCGGGCCTCCTAGGTATATTAACGGGCGCCCAATTTGGTGACATATGTGTAATATATTATTATAATCCTTTTACACTTTTTTTTAATCAGCCTATGATAACCAAACATTCCGATCGATTAACCAGTGAAAAATCTTCTCTCTACATGTGTCATACTGCTTGTTTTGTGCGCATGAGAACTGTCAACACTGTGCTCTGCAGAGACTCAGAGAAACATGTCTTTGAGACTTAAAAAGTGCATCTGGCTGAGGTTTCTAGATCTCCTTAAATTTTGCTTTCGCTTTCTAAAGTTGTCATTAATTGTATGCGTTTTCGCATTAACCTTTTATTTAAGTCAACTTGCACATTAATTCATTATTTAATCGTAACAATTCATTGACATCTATAATGGCTTCAAAATATCTTTTGTTTGTCACATGTAGTTGACTATTTTTGTGCTGAGGGTAAAAGGTGTGTTTCAATCCAGCTACCACCACAATTGTATTTCAAACCTGTAGGAAGCACTGATATATATATATATATATATATATATATATATATATATATATATATATATATATATATATATATATATATATATATATATATATATATATATATATATATATATATATATTATTAGTATACAAACTACTGTGAATGACATTTTAGGCAGCATCTATTGTAATTAATTCTAAATATTCATTGTGGTTATTATTATTTGTTCAAATCTGTAAAACAGCAGTTATAATATAAGCTATGGGTCTATATGAACATTTTAAGGGTTGAGTCAATTAAAATAGTCTGTTTGTCAGGATAAAAAGGAAATGGTTTTTGCATTGTCATGCTTAAACACAAACACACACTCAGTATTGACTTTATTGCTAAGATTAGAGCATCTTTGCATCTTTTATGAATGTGCAGTGAGCTCACAGTACAGTACAGTATATACAGTGTAAATATGTATTTCTGTCTGATGCGTTTAAAGCTGTTTGTAGTGCTTTTCTGCTTCTGCGAGATGAAGAAATCAAGAAAAAAAGACACTGCTTTAAAAAAATGTACGAGTGATTCCAAAACATCATGAGATGATCTAACAGAGCGTAGCTTTTTTTAGAAAAAAAAAAAAATCAACATAATGTGTGTTCAATAAAAACAACATAAATTATTATTAGAAGAAGTAATAGTGGTAGTAGAATTAAGTGTATTTATGTAATGTAGTTAATAATATTATTATTAGAATTATATTAATAAAACTATTCATTCATTCATTTTCTTTTCAGCTTAGTTCCTTTATTAATCAGAGGATTCCACAGCGGAATGCACCACTAACTTATCCAGCATGTTTTACGCAGCGGACGCCCTTCCAGCTGCAACCCAGTACTGAGAAATAATAACTATTATTAAACGAAAAAAAATCTGAAAACAGTTTAATTTATTGAATTTATTACCTAATTTAATACAACAACATCAATAATTATTAATATTATATTATTATTATTATTATTATTATTATTATTATTATTATTATTATTATTATTATTACGCATCAAGTTGTGACTCAAGACAGAGAAAAATATTAACATTTATTATCATTAACATGCATTAATAATTATGAAAAGCTATATTTATTCACATTTTACTAAATAAATATGTTTGCATTATTAATACTTAAAAATACTGAAAATGGTTAAATTTATGATCATATTATTATTATTATTATTATTATTATTATTAAACAAATACATTAAGATTATTATTATTAATAGTAGTAGTAGAGCTAATTATTATTATTATTATTATTATTATTATTATTATTAATAATAATAATAAACAAATACATTAGGATTATTATTATTAGTAGTAGTAGAGCTAATTATTATTATTATTATTATTATTATTATTATTATTATTATTATTATTATTAATAAACATCAAATTGACTCAAGACAGTCAAACATATTTACAAGTTTCTAAGCATGCATGCATGCAAGGAAAAAATAAAGTTAAAAATACTGAACATGCTTTGTGATGGTAATAATAATCATCATCATCATTAACAAATGTATTATTATTGAGCAATTCCAACGTTATGGATTTTCAGTAAAAACTTAAACATAAATACAAAGAGAAAGAATATGCTAACATTATAATGAAACATCTATTTATATTTTCCAAAACAGCTAACTACAGAGTTATTAGATCAGAGAAATATCAATCTGTAAACATTTATTAGATTTTAAATGAGGAAAATAAACATGCGTTATGGATGTGACCAAAAAAGTCTGTGAGTATACAACAAACCTTGTAGAAATTCTGTGAATGAAACTGCACAACCCAAAAAACAATGCTAATCAAAAAGATAAGAGTTGCTCACTATAGAACAAACATGACTGAGTTTATTTTATTTGATATTTCTGCATCTATGAGGAAAAGGCTTGGTTATGGATGTGACATCTCTCCGTTTAGGATGTGACAGATGTGAAATTGCCACTTATGCGACTTTAGTAAATCAAAAATAATTGCTTAAACATTGCAGAGACATTGGGGTCTTTTTACAGTACTGTAAAATACAAGCAGACACAAAAAACCTAGAAAGGGTTTCACTATTTTTCACTAACTTAATTTTTTTCATGGCATGGCTGACATTTGCATGAAATTGCTCGTTTATTATTATTATTATTATTATTATTATTATTACTCAAGACAGTCAGAAATATTTACACGTTTCTAAACATACATAACATGCGTTGATATGAATGAAAACTAATGTTTAATCACATTTTACTAAATAAATATATATTAATAATACTGATTAAAGTGAATAGATCAAATGTGAAACAGTAGTTAGTCAATTAATGTCACTGAATGACCTTTATTCCATTCTATTACAGTTTTTTACAGACGCTAGGACACATTTCTCAATACTTAAGTCACTTTTGCAAAACTCTTGACACAGTGAGCACAACAGAAGTCTCTGTGGGCTAAACGGAGGATCGATTCTCATTGTTTTGGCACAAAATGCATTCAATGACTACACCTTTCAAATTTCAGCAATTCTTTCTCACTCAGACAAAACAACTGTTAAAATCTTTGTAAGTACAGGACATTTATGTGCTTACATACTGTTTTCAAAACTGCTGAACTTATATTTAAAACAATAACATCATGCAAAACTGAATAAGACAGCAAAATTCAACAGCGATATTTTATTGAAACATATTTCTCATCTAAAAATGCAGCTTAACCAGCCAGATTAGCATTACTGTTGTTTCTGTAGTGGATGGTGTGGATAAAATTCTTGTGTTTTGGAATTACATAATGCAAAAACATCAAAATAAACAAACGACATAAAATATTGAGGAATTCTACATCATGTTTTATACATTCCAGTAACATATATTGCAGTTATAAACAATATTGCAATTATTAACAGAGATGTGTCTTCGTTTACTCAAGAAAACACTGTAATGCTACATGTTGTTAGTATTTTTAGCTCATTGTTTTGTGGGTGACGATGTGTGTTAGCTGTCAATCTTTGCTAGTGTTCTGGAAGAATGAGTTTATTTGAGACCTGAATCAAGTGTTTTGGGAGTTGTAATGCATTTTGAATGGGAAATGAACTGCTTTGCCAAGCTGAACGTCGGTTAGGAGAATTGTCTAAAGAGTTTTGCAAAAGTGACCAAAGTATTAAAAAATGTGTCCTAGCTTCTGTAAAAAACTGTAATTACTTTAGCACAAAACAAACAATAAATAGATAACGTTTTTGTCATAAATATTCCCTCTTTAAAAAAAAAAACAGGCAACATGAGTAATGCAGTCTAATTCACAATAAATAAATGAAAAGCAACCTCTAAGCTAGCTTAAGCTTTACTTATGTAAACAAATCTCACATTCACTTGAATCCCATGTCCAATTATGCATTTAGCTGTAAGTTATTAGCATTTTTCCCTACAGTATGAGATCAAAACCTGCTACAAAACACATTGAATCTCAAAAACAACCCCAAAACCCCTCGAAACCAAGAAAGCATGCGCATGAATCTCTCTCTGTGAGGGAATCTTGTGTTTTTCAGTCACATCTCTCAGTGTGGTCCTCTCGAGTAAAGGCTGTGTTTGCTGAGTGTTCAACAAGCAGCGGTAAACAGGAGTCCTGTGCTGAAAATAGAGCATTGTGTGTGTGTGTGTTTTGTCAGATGTGTTTTCTTGCCCTCGACCTGTCCCACACTCCCAGGCTAACAGAAACTACGCCAGGCCTTTCAGAAGAAGAGTAAAACCGCCTTTACTGTGTCTACAGGCTGTGAAGGCTGAAGGTGTGCAATAAGGGTATGTGCGTGTGAAGTTTCAGCTCTAAATAACATACCGATTGTGTTTTGTAACTTGTCAGATGTGATCCTATTTGGGTGTGTGTCCCTTTAAATGCAAATGAGCTGCTGCTTTGTAAAAGAGGGCGTGTTTTATATGCTATTCTGACACTCTAGAAACAACAAAACAAGTGAATCTCACAGCAGAAATTACATTTTCTTTTTCGCTGTTGCATCTCATCTGCTTTATTTTTTATTTATTTTTGCTATAATTATGTTTGTTATTTTTTTATAGTACACTTGTTTTTTTTGTCAGACCTGTTTTATTTTATACTTATAGTATATTATATAGTTACAATGCACATTTTTTGTTTTTATTGTTATTTTATTGTTTAATTTAACTTTAATTTAATAATATTTAATAATAATAGTAATAATAATAATAATAATAATAATAATAATAATAATAATAATAATAATAATAATAATAATAATATTAATAATAATAATAATAATAATAACAACAACAACAAAAATAATAATTATAACAATAATGATAACAATGAAAACATCCAAAAAATAAAAAATAAAAGACCAGTAGAAAATGATCCATTACACCCCATTCCCACAGGGGGTTAGCATCAACGCTTCCCCTTCACTTCGAATGGGTGACGTCAATCATTGCCGAATTGAACTGTGGATCTGTCGACACTGCTTTATCAGCATTGCACGCTGCAGAAGTTGGAAATTTATCAACTTTTCAAGCGCCAACGGAAGCGTCAGCCAATCAGATCACTTTATGCAAATAGCCCAGCTAGACAGTAGCCGATTGCGGACTAATTTCGTTGGCTGACGCTGCTATGACAATTGCGTCAGCTCCAACTTCAGACACGCCCTCAAGCGTTGCGGCCGAAGAACCGTGTGAATGCACGGGTACATATTCAAACAAGAATCAATTAATAGAGAGGCAGAGGGTGAAACAGTAATTTTTTTCTTTTTCAATGTTTTTACTGTAAAGTACAATTGATTTAGCTCATCAACTAGCATGAGTTGCTGCTCTGTTACTAAACATTACACAATTAGCACAATTCTCTTCACAGAAAATATAAACAATCAGACTTTACAGTGAACAATAATTGTGCATTTGAGAATTTCTGGGATAAAACTAAAAACAGCTGCGGCCTCGGGGATTACAGTCAGAGAAAATGCTCACGTTAGCATTAGAGCATGCTCAAAAGCACATTTGCAATGGAAAATTCACAAAATATGAAGTGACATACTTTTGATTTGACCTGACCTTTAGAAACAGTATTGAATTGACCCTTGTTGGTGAAGCAGTTTGACGTAAAATGTGTTTTGCTATTATGCAGATTAAAGGGGTCATGAAGTCAGAAACCAAAAATACTTTCATATTTTAATATATTAGCCCTCACAGTACTATAAAAACATCCCGTAAGTTTTAAAACTCAACACTTTGTGGTTCCTCTAAAATCAGCTTATATGTAAGGCAGTCTGACAAAATGACAGGTTCTGGAATGTTAGATTCTATGATGTAATAGGGTGGACAAGCTCCGCCTCCATAGAAGACTGACGCTTATTTGTACTTTACTGCCTGTTTGGCTCTGTTAATATGCAAAATACTTCAGCCAATCACAGCAGAGGGTGTTTACTTCTACAGTCTAGCCACGCCCATTCAAATAGAGCATTCAGAAAAAACACCTAAAAATAGTCAATTACTTTTAAATTATGATGTTTTTAGGTACAAAGTCTTATTAAATTATAGGTAGACCTCAGACAGCAGGTAGCTCATGACCTCTTTAAAGGCCAGTAATGAACAAGATTTTCAGCAATTTTTCTCACATGCTTAGATATGTAAACAAAGTTACTCTCTTTTTTTCCATGTTTTCTGGGTTAGCAATAGAAGTCTTATAAACTAGCACTTAAACGTGAAAAAAGTCAAAGTTTCTTTATAGTTCTTTAAGACTGCGATCTCTAATGTTAGCTAGTTATCTGGCCCATTTTGTTAGTGGTTTGTGGGAATAAATAAATCCTCTGGCTTTGGAATGGAGGAGCGACGACGAGCTGCGGTTTATCATCCTGAAGAGGCCTGGATATTAAACGAGGAAGCGCTAAATAATTTAGAGTGTTTATCCTCTACTTATTCCGTCATTGATTTTTCATTACTCTCTATAGTTTGCACTGGAGAGCCGAGATTTCATTAGCATCACCGCTAAAGGCCACTGCGTGCACATGCAGCTGTTTGACTGACTGTAAACACAGCAGGAGGAAAACCCCACCGCACTTCATTCTGGAGACTTTTCATTTCAATAACACACTGGATATAAAGGAGCTGGACGTTTGGTGAATTTACAGATTATGTATGGCCTATACAATTACACTGATTCGGATTAATAATAATAATAATAATAATAATAATAATAATAATAATAATAATAACAACAACAACAACAACAACAACAACAACAACAACAACAACAACAACTATTATTATTATTATTATTATCATCATCATTATTATTGATACAATATTTTTCAAACTGAAGATTAAATGTGCACAAATTAATATTTCTGTAAATATTATTAATAATAATAATAATAATAATAATAATAATAATAATAATAATAATAATAAATATATTTTTGTTTTATGTAATATTTGAATAAATGATTGAACAAACAAATGATTTAATGAATGAATGCATGAATAAATAAATAAATTAATTAATTAATTAATGAGTGAATGAATTAATGAATATATAAAATAATGAGTTAATAAATGAATAAATACATGATTTATGATTGTTAATTATTTATGATTAATCATAAATAAATGAATAAATGAATGAATGAATGAAAAATAAATTATACAATGAATAAATGAAAATGAATAAATAGATGAATGAATGAATGAATGAATAAATAAATGAACAAATAAATAAATGATTTCATGAATGACCAAATGAATCCATAAATGATTGAATGAATGAATAAATAAATAAAAATACATTAATAAATAAAGGAATGAATAAATTAATTATTAATTAATAATTAAATTAATGAATTAATAAATGAATAAATGCATCATGTCAAAATATTAATGCGGGCTCATCTGTCAATTAGGGCATGGTTATCAGTTCTTTAGGGTGGGGCTAACAGTTCTTTAGAGTGGGATTTCAGTTAATTGGGAAGGAGCTATGAGTCATTTAGGGTGGGGCTGTCAGTCCTTTAGGGTGTGGCTATGAGTCAATTTGGGCAGGGCTATGAGACCTTTAGGGCGTGGCTTTCAGTCAATTTGGGCAGGGCTATGAGTCCTTTAGGGCGTGGCTATCAGTCAACTTGGTCAGAGCTATCAGTCCTTTATGGGTGTGGCTATGAGTCAATTAGGGATGGGCTATAAGGCAATTTAGGCAGGGCTATCAGTCATTTAGGGTGAGGCCATCAGACCTTTAGGGTGTGGCAATCAGTCGTTTAGGGTGGGGCTGTCAGTCCTTTAGGGTGTGGCTATCAGTCAATTTGGGCAGGGCTATGAGTCCTTTAGGGCGTGGCTTTCAGTCAATTTGGGCAGGGCTATGAGTCCTTTAGGGCGTGGCTATCAGTCAACTTGGTCAGAGCTATCAGTCCTTTATGGGCGTGGCTATCAGTCAATTAGGGCAGGGCTATAAGGCAATTTGGGCAGGGCTATCAGTCATTTAGGGTGAGGCCATCAGTCATTTAGGGTGAGGCAATCAGTCATTTAGGATGAGGCTATCAGACCTTTAGGGTGAGGCTATCAGACCTTTAAGGTATGGCTATCAGTCATTAAACCTGCGGTCACACTGGGCTTTGTGTGTGCGAAATTCCGTCGTATGGTGCTGCGAAAAGGGGCGGGATTAAACAAGATGATTAGATATTAAAAAAGCGAGTGATTGCTCCATGTTTTAAATTTCTGTCCAGAGATGTCCTGTTTTAATCTTTGATTGGTCTCACGCAGTCAAGTGATGCGATTTCGCAGGTCAGAGTTCACCAAGCTTGAACTTTGCACCGCAGCGAACTGCGAAACTTAACGCATGACCCTGCGTTTCCGGTCTGATGCATTCGCGTGCGTATAAATGGAAGGAAAAGCCCAGTGTGACCGCAGCTTTAGGGTGAGGCTATCAGACCTTTGGGGTGTGGCTATCAATCATTTAGGGTGTGGCTATCAGTCCTTTAGGGTGTGGCTATCAGTCCTTTAGGGCAGGGCTATGAGTCAATAAGGGTGTGGCTATCAGTCCTTTAGGGCAGGGCTATGAGTCAATAAGGGTGTGGCTATCAGTCATTTAGGGTGTGGCTACCAATCATTTAGGGTGTGGCTATCAGTCCTTTAGGGTGTGGCTATCAGTCCTTTAGGGTGTGGCTATGAGTCAATTAGGGTGTGGCTATCAGTCCTTTAGGGTGTGGCTATCAGTCCTTTAGGGTGTGGCTATCAGTCCTTTAGGGTGTGGCTATCAGTTCTTTAGGGCATGGCTATCGGTCAATTTGGCTGTAACTATCAGTTCTTCATGATGGAGCTATCAGTGCATGTCTTGTTTCTGCTCTGCCTTCATCTTCCTTCATTTTGTTAGCAACAATCCAACAGGACAAAATCATGCATCGTCCTACATTTTTTTCTTATTTCAGGCCTGTTTAAAGTGCATACATGTCGCAGAGCAAAAAAAAGCCCAATCTTTGGCGACGTTAAGGGAAGTTTTTCCTTCAAAACACAGGCTTTTGTTGATCATTTCTGATGTGATACTTCAGGATGTGCATTAAAGCAGGCCGATGGACACGTGCTCTGGAGATCTGGCGTCACACAGAGCTGTTGCTGTGTTTGTCAGGTGTGTGTCAGCAGATGTTCAGAGATTCAGCATCTGCTCTTCTTTCTCTCTAATAGAGACTCCTGATGAACACAGTGTCAGTCCTTCAGCTTTCAGACGTGCGGTCAGATGCTGTGTGTGTGTGTGTGAATGAGACGCTGGTGTCTGACAGGAGACGTGAGCTTCTGTCTGCTGTTAAAGGGAACTGACTGAAGCCTGACACATTTCTCCCTCCAGAGACGAGTGAGAGTCTGCACTTCTGTGTGTTTGTGATGTCTGAAAGCTCACTGTATGATGACGGAGAGTCCACCCACAGCTCAAAGCATCCATACACTAGTTTATTTTAGGCAAAATACTATACCGGCTTGACTGTGTTGAGTGTTGATAATATGAGGAAAGATTGTGCTGAAGGAGACAACAGTTGCTGAAGTAAAACTATAAAATACAATAAAACAGTGAACAAAACACATGCATTTATTAATTGTATTATTTTGTTCTGTTTTAAATTGTTTTATTTGTAATATTATGAGATTAGGCAACGCGGTGACGCAGTGGGTGGCACAATTGCCTCACAGCAAGAAGGTCGCTGGTTCGAGCCAAGGCGGACAGATGGAACAGTGAGGTGAATGGAAGAAGACATGAGTTTGAGAAGGTGTGGCGATATGAACAAGATTAGCAAGGTATGGAGAAGCAAGATTCTGGATGGCTTTAAAAGTAAGAAGTATTGTATAATTATGGGATGGGAAGCCAGTGAAGCTGTTGTAGAATGGGTGTGAGAAAGTATCCAGTGAGCGGCAGTTCTGTGGGCGCAAATGCCTTGTTGATGCCAGAGGTCAGAGGAGAATGGCCAGACTGGTTCCAGCTGATAGAAAGGCAACAGTAACTCAAATAACCACTGGTTACAACAGAGGTGTGCAGAAGAGCATCTCCAGTACCGCCGCTCCCTATACGCAGAGTACGCAGGCTGCGTAGGGCCTCAACTCTGGAGGGGGCACCATCTCGGCTGCTCAAAACAAATTATTGATATTTATTTACTAATATTAACATAAACTGAGTGTGAATAAAATATATATTAATAATATGTTGTAAAATAATTTTTAAAAAATCATTTTATGACGGACGCAAAAACAAACATGTCACATAATTTTTTCCGTGTACGTGTGGCCCGGTCCACTTATCTTTGCGGCTGCTAGCAGCATATAATTATAATTGATGCAAGTTGCAGCTCTATTCTCGAGAAAAGTACAAGATGAATCGAATGCATCACTTTCAGGTAACTTCCATGAATCTGGAAAACATATTTTTTGATTGTAAAACAGTGAGGCTAACGTTTAAACTTCGCCACAACTGCTCAAAATCTGCCTTATGTGTTGTTGTTCACGTTCGGTTTCTTGCTTTGCGGCTATGCATTGTGCTTTAAACTATGACAGGACATGTTCTACGACTTTTCACGTTTGCCCCTCTTCCCCATGTTGCTGACAGTTACACAAACTCAATTATTTTTATTAACTTGTGCAATACTTTGCGACTCTGTTTGTACACCAGCTACATACACATGCACTGCTCAATTATTTCACTGTATCTCTTATTATTATATAGTTATTATATTATGTTATATAATTCTATATTATATCTTTCTTTGCAGTTATCATGGTTTATTGTTTTGTCTATTTCTATACATTTGTTATTGCTGCTGTTGTTATTGCTTGTATCACTGCAATGACAGTAAAGTCTCTTTAGTCTTTATATCAGTGGATTGGTGCTTTAATTGATAAATTAATTTAATTAAATTGTTTTCTTAATTTATGCCGGTCTTTCATTTTTGTACATTACTACATGAAATGACAAAACTGACTAATATTTTGTGATTTCTGAAAGATCAATAATATAAAATGAGTCAAATTACTGTAAGTCACAGGCCAGAAACCATTTTTATTATTGAATTCATTAATGATTATTCTTTCTGAATGTTAACAAAGGTTTTTTGTTTAAAAATACACTCAATAATTCTTAAAAAACACAAATGTCTTTGATTTTTTACTAAAAGCAAGGGCCAGTTTTTGTCACCATGGATTACAGCGCAAGTTAAATCTCCATTTTTTGGTTGTAGTTTACACACATTATGAAGAGTCCTTGACTAGCCCATTGTTGTAACAGTAAGTCATGGGTTTTTCTTTAAATGACTAATTTCTTCTGTATTGTAAATTTGTCACAAAAGTAGATGAGGTGGAATGACCAGCACTGCTCCAGAGACACCAGCAGCTGCACAGGTACAGACCCAGGATGCAGCACTGAGGACCGTCCATCTCTACAGGTACAGAGAGGGGTTTATTCCTTACCTTTTGTAAATGTTAGAAATTGGGAATGCTTCTGCAGAACACATGTCAGTGTTTATTTTGATGTAAGCTATTATTATAGTAATAATATTAATAATATAACATTATTATAGTAATATTATAGTGTTTATATGCATATTTATGTATATAAATAAATAGTGTTTAAATACATATGTTTGTGTGATTTTGTTCCTCTGTGGGGGCACCCTTTTGGCCAGCAGCAGCCCTGAGCATCTCTGAATGCACAACACATCCAACTTTGAGGCAGATGGGCTACAGCAGCAGAAGACCACTCCCGTCAGCTAAGAACAGGAAACTGAGGCTATAATTCACACAGGCTCACCAAAATGTGACAATAGAAGATTGGAGTCTGATGAGTTTCGATTACCGGTGCGACATTTGGATGGTAGGGTCAAAACTAGTAAGGTGTTCCTAATAAAGTGGCCGGTGAATGTATAACATCATTTTAAATATAATACTCTATAATAATAATATAATACTCAATAATAATAATAATAATAATAATAATAATAATAATAATAATAACAACAATAACTTAATACAATAGAATTTGCAAAAAAATAATAATATTATTAAATAATAATAATTCCATCATTACTTTAAAACATGTGCTAATTAAAATGTTTGCTTTATATATATATATATATATATATATACTTATGTACATAATTTATATTTGACATCATTCCTTTTGGAGAGCAAGAATTTTCTTTATTTTCATTTCGAAACATTCACAAACACACACATTTCCTTTTGATCTCGACTCTTGTACACACAAACACACACATCTCTCGCTGGGCAAGTCTCATGGGGCTCAATAGAGGATTCAGGTTTATGTTCCGCCTGGTTTCTCTCAGACTCACAGATCCTCTGTTAATTAATACAGAAAGATCAAACTGCAGGCCTTCAGCTCTGACGCCATTCACAAAACACAAACCACACAATGCTAATACAACAGCCCAAAAACACAATCGTTCATACAGTATGCTATGTTTCCCGAATGAGCATCGAAATCCTAATTGTGCCAGAAATATTCCCTGACAGTACCATAACACTAATATGAGGAATGAAAGCGCATCAGAGTGTGTCTTGTTTACCGTCTGTTAGTGTCTCCACAAACGTTAGCATGTGTGTTTTCAGCACTCTCTGCCTGTATTAGCGTAGCACAAGTAGATTAGCCAGATGGTGCAGCTAGCGGAGCCGTCAGCCCCCGCTAACTCCACTGTACACAAACACATGAGGATACTGTACGTGTTACACACTGATTTATGATGGATTTACTTTCATTGTCACTTGAGCTACAAGAGGAGACTATTATGGTATTTTTATTTGACAACTACATACTAAAAACAAACACGACAACATGGTCAAAACGACTAGTTCAATTAGCTGTGCAAAACCAAAGCAAGACTTGCCGATGAGTCAAATATGGAAAAATTCATGTAATCTCTCAACTATTCGTAACTGTATGATTTAGTGGCTAATTCATATAAATTTTTACGTTCTCATTTGTACATAGCGTTTTCCACACTCCCTGCCTGTATTAGCATAGCACAAGTGGATTATCCAGATGGTGCAGCTAGCGAGGCCATCAGCCCCCGCTATTTGCACTGTACACAAACAAGAGGTAGGACTGGGCGATATTCGATAATTATCACGATATATATTTTTTCGATAAAACGATAATGACAGTTCGATAAGTGTTCAATAATATTTACGCACTATGCGTAACGCTGCGCAGGCATTTTGCAGCCTGCCCTTCCGGATGCCAAACGCAGTACAAGTGTACAGCAATACAGCTTTAGTTGTACTTGGAGGAGTAAGAAAAAAATAAAGGTAAAAAAAGTCACAGACATTGTTGACAAGAAACGAATTGTTGTCACTAAACTTCAGTAGTCTGGAGCTAGTTTTTTTCAATCCGACACAAAACAGAGTAACGTGACAGAGCAAACTGCAGACGACTCGTGTCATAAAAGCAGGCAACACCACAAACCCGTTTCATCATTTAAAACAATGCCACCCTTATGAAGATGCTAAGAAATTGCAGACCCAAACAAGTGTTGGTAAACCAGCGCAACTACCCAGCAGAGTTCGTGTCATCATTTTCGAAAGCCGTGCCTTTCGAGAAAACCCCCCCGAAAAGGCAGGCAAAAGATATGACAGACAACACAATCTCAATGAACCCGTGATGCTTGCTGTAAACTACAAGCTGCATTATTTAAGAGCATTTGTTATGACATTGATAGAAACTTTAGTTGTCAAGCTTCATGTTTCCTACTATAAAAGATCTGGGTGTCGTATTAGACAGCAATTTAACTTTTGAAAATCATATATCCCATGTCACAAAAACTGCCTTTCATCTGAGAAATATCGCTAAGTTACGAAGTATGCTATCCATCTCAGATGCAGAAAAGCTAGGCCATGCTTTTATGACTTCTAGGCTGGATTACTGTACTGCTCTGTTTGCTGGCTGCCCAGCATCCTCTATTAACAAACTTCAGCTAGTACAAAATGCAGCTGCCAGAGTTCTTACCAGGTCTAAAAAATTTGATCACATCACCCCAATTTTATCCTCCTTACACTGGCTGCCTGTTAAGTTTCGTATTGAATTTAAAATATTGCTTCTTACCTATAACGCTTTAAATAATCTAGCTCCTGTTCATCTAACCAACCTTCTGTCTCGCTACAATCCAACTCACTCTTTAAGATCTCAAAACTCAGGGCTTCTGGTAGTACCTAGAATAGCAAAGTCGAGTAAAGGAGGTCGAGCCTTCTCATTTATAGCTCCTAAACTCTGGAATAGCCTTCCTGATAACGTCCGAGGCTCAGACACACTCTCCCAATTCAAAACTAGATTAAAGACCTATCTGTTCAGTAAAGCATACACTCAATGCATCACTTAGCGGTATGGTACATGAATGTGCTCCACACAGGTTTCTGCATCTCGTTTATATACACTTTGAACAGCAGCTACGCTAATTATTATCTTTATTCTCCATTTCCACCTGGAGATACTCTTCCCGAGGCCCTCAGACCATGCAGCGCCATTGATTTGATCCAAGACCAGCGACGAGATGATCCCAAGGTTTCTATAATCCTGGACCAGGCTGTATCCTGAGCAGCTACTGTGATGGTCATGGAGGAGTGGAGAGCATGAGACTGATTCCTGTGACGCTCCAGGGACAGACGAGTCTTCGCTGAGGCCCAGCTTTCAGCCTCCGGTGCTTAGACTGCAGCTATGCACAAGTTGTTTAGCCAGTGGACAAATGGTCGTCCCCATCTGAGCCTGGTTCTCTCGAGTTTTTTTCTTCTTCACTTTCGCCAATTGGTAAAGTTTTAGTGATTATTAAACCACACTGAACTGAGCTAAACTGAACTGAACCTAAACTTTAAAAATTGAACTACACTATTTCATTTTACGATGATCTTTTATGTGAAGCTGCTTTGACACAATCTACATTGTAAAAGCGCTGTACAAATAAAGGTGAATTGAATAAAATTTTAAATTTTAAGATATTTTCTCTGGAATTTTTAATACATATCGTCCTTCATCGACGGTAAAAGAACCAGCCTTTAGTGATAGGCTAATTCAAAAAAGCTGCGCACTGAAGGCAGGCGCGCAATGACAAAAATAGATTTGTTTAAATCCAAGCGCCATTCATTAAAAAAAAACGTAAGGAGTATAAGTTATGCAATCGCAATCCCCCCAAAAGTTCACTTTGGTGAGCGGTTTTGAACTGCTGAAATTAAAAAAGTACAAAGTTTAGGCCAGTTTTTGTTTGATTTACGCATCGCACTGCTGTTTCACTAAGTAAAACTCTGAATACCTGCTGCTGTTTCTGCACACACACGAGCACGCTTCATGTTTAGACGGAGGCAGAATCTCCAGCACTTCATAAATGTTAAGGATCCATGTAATTGACATTTAGAGCTTTAAATAACGCTCGGATTTCTCCTCCTCCAGTCCACAAATTAACTGGGCTTTTCACACACGCTTTGTATGCAGACTTCTGTACCGACTGCATAATTATCCATTTTGCACCGAGCTGGCAGGATTTTTCTTGTTTTAGGAATGGTTTT
Organism: Danio aesculapii; assembly: GCF_903798145.1. NCBI lineage: Eukaryota > Metazoa > Chordata > Actinopteri > Cypriniformes > Danionidae > Danio > Danio aesculapii. The sequence continues at coordinate 8,465,629 of NC_079456.1, forward strand.
GTAATGCTCCGTCACAGATCAGTGCTGTTGAATTACGTGTTTGTCTCTGAGATGTGTTCATTTGGGTTTTAAGGTGATTGAGATTTATTTTAGGGCTTATGAGCTGCTCCTGAAACACTCCAGGACCTGAATTATGGTTAAATATATTAAATATATTGCAGATCTGTTTCTTCATAAAAGTAGATCTTTTAATTCATTGTTAAATATTATTAATGACATATATACACAACAGTTATATTTTCTGTTTAATAATGACAATCATGAAAAAAAATAATGAATACATTTCAACTTTAATTAATAAATAAAAAGATTATTAACAAAACATGTATATCTGTCATATTTTTTAAATAATAAAACTAATATTTCAAATAAAAATGTGTAAATAAAAAAAATCTTTTATAAAGAATAAGAATAAATTCATTGGGGAAAAATAAATATCTCATTGCTAAATGAATCTATTTAATAAAATATATCAATAATATCAATATTATGTAAAAAATATATATCAATAATATCAATAATATGTAAAAAAACTATATAATGTCAATATCAATATGTTAAAAAAAACACATATATTAATAATATGTAAAAATTAATACATTGGCAAAAAACAAATATATAATTGCACTTAACTCTATGATTAGAAGCATTTAATATAATTATTTTAATGTTTACAACAACAACAACAATAATAATAATAATAATATTAATAATAATATATTAAAATAAAAACAACAAAACTACAACAATAATTATTATAATGCAAACTTGATTAAATGTAAAATTAAGTTAATAGAAATATAAACAAATTCATATATTTGATGTTAAATGTATTTATTATATTTATAATTAAATTAGAATTATTTTTATTTATTAACCGCTCTTAACTATAAAACATTTCTATTTAATGTTTCTATTATTATTATTATTATTATTATTATTATTATTATTATTATTATTAATAATATATGTTATTTAAAAAATGCTAATAATAAAGAAATATATTTACATTTTATTTAAATATAAAGGTGCATTTAATTATTTATTATTATTATTATTATTACAAATACTATAATTAACCATTTTGCAGTTAAACTTTTACATTATTAATAAATATATACAAATAAATAAGTAGATTTAAAATCTATTTAATAATAAATGTGCATTTAATTATTATTATCATCATCATCATCATCATCATCATCATCAGTAGTAGTAGTAGTAGTAGTAAAAATGCTATAATTAGTCATTTAACCAGTTAAAATAATTATACTAAGAATATATACAAATAAATATATTTAAAAGCTATTTAAAAATAATTGCACTTAATTATTATTATTATTTATAGTCTGTCAGTATTCATTTATACTACATGTTTGATAAACCAGTCATCATCTAAACTAATTAGATATCTACTTTACATCATTTCCTTCAGATTCCAATCGCCTCTAATTAACAAAATCTCAAATGTGGCATATGGCACACAAACAGCAGGGACAACCTTCAGGGAGTCACTTTTGGACAGCATTAGAACTACAAAAAATCTCAAACTTCCTCTCACTTATTTTGACAGCAGAACAAGAACACCTTTCCAGAACAAAATGAATATCCTACAATAAAAACTGTGAGGCGTTCCTTTAACACCGTGGAAGCAGCAGCAGTTAATCGGGTCTCAAAGCATTATTGTAGCATCCATTAGAAGCAGGCCGGAGACTAGCGACGGTTTAATCAGCGAGTGTTAATTTTCTCTTAATGCTGTGCGGTTGAACAGTCCAGTGAGCAATTAAAGCCCAGATTGAGGCTAATCAAGGTCTTTGACGCGGAAAACCTCGGGAGAATTCAGCCAACTTTATTTGCGCTCCACAGTCGGCAAAAGAAACGTGACGTTAACTAGAGATTTGCGATAGTTCCCGCTCAAATTCACAGACTAAAATGATTCATTTACAGCTATAAAGAACAGAAAATCAGACAGATTTTGTAATAAGCAGATCCTCCAGAATTTTGCGATTCTGTAAAACGCAATATTTAACACGAAAAAATGGTGCAATCTTGTTTATCCGCACATTTTCTGTAGATTTTAGCTAGCCTCGATGCTGTTAAATATTATTTTTCTGTGCATTTCTTGTTCTTTGTTTAAGACTTTTCACTGACTATAAAGCGGAGTTTCCATTAGCTATAATGATCAGAATATCAGGCAGACTTTGTGTTGAGCAGTCCCTCCAGAATTCTGTGAGCACAAATTTACCACAATTTTTTTGCAATTATTTTTATTTTTTTACACACATTTCCAACAGATTTTGGCTAGCCTGAACAGAGTTACATTTTTATTTTTACTTGGCTAGCCTCAACACTGTTAATTTTTTTCATTATTATTTCCGCGCATTACCGGCTTACTGTTCAAGACTGTTCACTGACTAAATATCTGAATTTCCATGAGCTATAACGAACAGAAAATCAGGCAGATTTTGTGTTGAGCAGTCCCTCCAGAATTTTGTGAACACAAATTTACCACAAATTTTTTTGCAATTATTATTTTTTTACAATTATTATTATTATTACCAACAGATTTTGGCTAGCCTGAACAGAGTTACATTTTTATTTTTACTTGGCTAGCCTCAACACTTATTTTTTTTTTCATTATTATTTCCGCGCATTACCGGTTCACTGTTCACTGACTAAATATCTGAATTTCCATGAGCTATAATGAACAGAAAATCAGGCAGATTTTGTGTTGAGCAGTCTCTCCACAATTTTGTGATTCTGCAAACTTTAACGCAAAAAAAAATTGCACATTTCATGCAGATTTTTTTTACTATTATTTCTGCACATTTCCAGGTCACTGTTCAAGACTTTAAGACTAAAAAGCTGAATTTCCATGAGCTAAAAACAAAATCAGGCAGATTGTGCTGAGAAGTCTCTCCACAATTCTGCAAACGCAAAATTTAAGGCAAAAAAAAAAAAAGATTGCGCAATTTTTTTCTCTCGCATTTTTTTTCACACTTGACACTAATTTTTTTTTTATTTTCGCACATTTCCTGCAGATTTTGGCTAGCCTCAACACCAAATGTTTTTCATTATTATTTCCCGTTCACTATTCAAGACTTTTCACTGACTAAAAAGCTGAATTTCCATGAGCTATAATGAACAGAAAATCAGGCAGATTTTGTTTCACGCAGTCCCTCCAGAATTCTGCGAATGCAAAATTTATGGCAAAAAGCCTCTCTTTTTCGCATATTTCCTGTAGATTTTGGCTAGCCTGGACACTGTTCAAACTCCTGCCACACCATCTGCATTGTTTTATAAATATTTTTAAATAATATGATTATATATATTTAAATAATGTTTATTCAATAATAGAATTATAACATTCTATATTTGCATATAGAAAGTGCACATCTGGTGTGCGATACCCTGAATCGTCAGTGATAACAGAGAGTTTGGTTCTTGAGGTCAAAAATCACAAGTAGAACATTTAAAATTTTGTTTATTTAAACGTGCGTCATTTTCAATGTGAGCAATTACGTAAACATTGCCGCAAATTTTGAGAAAACTCGTCACAAAATTTTTGGTTTCAAAGATCCCAGAGGGGACTGATTGAGCGCTGAGTAGATGAAAAACAACATATTTTTACAGGTCCAAGCTGGTGATCGCATTTGATTGCTGGTTGATAAATGGGAAAGTTTTAAAATAGCAATAAAATATAGCTATAAAAACAAATCAAATAAAAACAATAACTATAGACAAAATACATAAAACAATGTGATTTTACTGACAAAAACGCTGTATAGAAAAACAATGTTTTAATAAAATGAAAAGTAAAATTTAAAACTACAAACAAAATTCCTCTGATATTCCATGACTGACTGAATAAATAAATAAATAAATAAATAAATAAATAAATATCCAGCCCGATCTCACAAGTAAAAGTATTTTGTTTTGTCAGTTTACTGGCTAATTCATACGAATTTGTAAAGTTCAGTCGTATGAAAATGTTCGATTTTAAAAAGGAGGCGTGGCATCCAACCCCGCCCTTAAACACAACCGTCATTGAGCAAAACATAGTAAATTGTACGAATGAGATCGTACAAATTCATACGAATTAGCAACTAAATAGAAATGTAAAAAAGTTACGAATTGGCGTGAGATTGTGATGAATATTCCAGAAATTCGATCATCGGTGTCAATCAGGATCTGTCGGTTTATCATTATCACTCCGTGAATCCTTGAAATCTAATGTTTTCTGGATGTGCATCGTGGCTCTGATAAGCAGGCGACACAAGCTCTGAGCGGCGGACGGTAATTAAGGGACATTTTTTCAGTCCGCCTGACGCCTTCACACAGACCTGATGGACAAACACTGGCTCTTCCAGACATGCAGAGAAAAACTGGAGGAGGAGCAATGCTGAGGTCGAGATAAGAGATTGTTGGTTAAAATTTCATGGATTACGATAGCTCCGTTTAAACCACCCTGTGTTAAAGGGATAGCTCACCCAAAAATGAAAATGTACTCGCTGTTTACTCACCCTCAAGTTGTTTCAAACCTTTAAGAGTTTCTTTATTCTAATGAACACTAAAGAAGATATTTTAAAGAAAACCTGTGGAAGTCGACAGTTACAGGTCTTCAGCTTTCTTCGAAATATCTTCTGTAGTGTTCAACAGAAGAAAGACACTCTGTATAATGAGTAAATGATGACAGGATTTTCAGTTTTGGCTAAACTATGGTTTCAATGAACAATTTGGAGTATCATGTTTTGAAGTATTATCATTTGAAGTTATATGACCTCTACATAATCTCAAAAAGGGTTTCTCTGCAGTTTCTAAAGTGACCAAACTGCAATTTGTTGTGAAAAGTTTGATGTCAAAAGTATAGCAAACATTTTATCAAGGAAGTTTCTACTGGTTTCTCCATAGGCTATTCCAGTGTTTCCCAACTCTGTTCCTGAAGGCACACCAACAGTACACATTTTCAACCTCTCCCTAATCAAACACACCTGAATCATCTTATCATAACATCAGAAGAGACTCCAAAACCTGAAGTTAATGGGTCAGATAACGGAGACATCCAAAATATGTACTGTCGGTGTGCCTCCAGGAACAGGGTTGGGAAACACTGGGCTATTCTACACCAAAGTTTCAGAAAAGATCTCAAGCAGACTTCTGATCGAGACTTTGATATCTCAATATGGCCTCCAGAATTATTCACCAAAGCAAATCATCCACACACAACACACACTCCAACTGTGTAACTGAAATATCATGAGGTAAAAAAGTCAATAAAACTCATCTGAGAGTTATTCTAAGCAACAAACGAGCAAGATGTGAGCAATAAAAGTTCGCCACGAGCCTCTAAAAGCATCTCGAAAACATCAGAGAATATTAGCCAACGTCTAACTTAACAAGTGTGCTAAGAACTAGCATTCAATTCAGACACTCAACATTCATGTACATCGCAGTCTCACACTCATTCCCACTGATGTTATTGTCATCGACTGCAATGTTGCCCAGAGCGCAGTGATTGGTTCAGTCAGACAGCGTCATGTTTTCTTGAAGGTTAAGCACTTTGTGGATTGTTTTGAGGTGTTAGCGTTGAGTACAGACCATTAGATGCTCCTGCCTCGAGGTTTTAATTAGATCCACTCATGTCAAACAACATTCCTGCCAATTGGAAACAAATGGGCTCATTTTATTTCACTGCAGGGCATTCAGAGGTGGACAAAGTAGACGTATTAAGCACTGAAGTAACAGTACACTAATAAAATAATACTTCAGTAGAAGAGTAAAGTTCTCCTTTTTTCAATATTACGCAAGTAGTACTAAACGACTTAATGACTAAATTAACAAAAGTAAAAGTGCTCATTAATGAATGTTTCTCTTGCAAGTTTAATTCCCAAAATTGAATTACCAAATCTTGTCATAACCACATTGATAATTCATGTGAAAACACGTGAAAGCACATTCACCTCTGAATCCCAATTCAGATCAGTTTGTAAAATCAGCGAATCATTTAGTGGAAACTTGCTATGAAAAGATTATTTTAACCAGTGAATCATTAATTAGAGACTCACTCTGAGCAGATCATTTAAATCAGTCAATTGTTTATTGGAGATTCATTCTAAAAGGATGATTTGAATCACTGAGTTGTTAACTGAAGAATCTCTCTGAACAGATCATTTAAATCTGTGAGTTGTGAACCGGAGAATGACTTTAATCAGATAATTTAAATCAGTGAATCATTTACTGGATAACAACTCTGATTGGATCATTTGTATAAGTGAGTCATTTACTGGAGACTTATTTTGAATAGATCATTTTAATGAGTTGTTAACTCGAGAACCACTCTAAATAGATCATCTGAATCAATGAGTTGTGCAAAGTTGAATCACTCTGAATGGGTAATTTGAATTCATAAATTATATACTGGAAACTTACTTTTGAATCGACCATTTTAATCAGTATATTCAATCATATACTGGAGACTCATTATAAATGGAACATTTGAATCAGTGAGTTGTTAGCCTTAAACTCACTCTGAACTGATCATTTGAATGATTTAATGGTTTACTGGAGAATCATTTTGAACAGATCATTTGAATCAGTAGGTTGTTAACAGGTGAATCACTCAGAATGGATCATTTGAATCGGAGTTTTTCACAGAAGAATAACTCTGAATGGATTATTTGAACTAGTGACTCATGTACTGGAGACTCACTCTGAACATATAATTTGAATCAGTTACTGGACAATACCTCACTTTGATTGGATAATTTGAATCAATGAGTTTAACAGGAGGATCACTCTGAACAAATCACTTGAATCATTCATTCATTTTCTTTTCGGCTTAGTCCCTTTACTATTCAGGGGTTGCCATAGCGGACTGAACCGCCAACTTATCCAGCATACGTTTTACGCAGCAGATGCCCCTCCAGCTGCAACCCATCACTGGGAAACACCCACTTTAGTTTACCCAATTCACCTATACCACATGTCTTTGGACTGTAGGGAAAACCGAAGCACCCGGAGGACCCCACGCGAACATGGGGAGAACATGCAAACCTTGCGACCTTCTTGCTGTGAGGTGACAGCGCTACCCACTACGCCACACCGCTGCCTCATTTGAATCAGCGAGCTGTTAACAGGAGAATCACTATTAACAAATCTTTTGAATCAGTGAGCTGTTAACTGGAGAATCCATCAGAACGGATCATTTGAATCAGTGTGTTGTTAACAGAAGAATCATTCTGAACAGATCACTGAATTGCTTACTAGAAACTTTTAGGCTTTTTAGAGTCACTCTTAATGAATCATTTAAATAAGTTAATCATTTTCTGGAGATCCATCTGAACAGATCATTTGAATCAGTATGTTGTTAACAGAAGAATCATTGTGAACAGATATTTTGAATCAAGTAACTGTTAAAATAAGACTCAATTGAAATGAATCATTTAAATCAGTGAGTTGTTGAACTCATAAACAGATGTCAGTTCAATTCAAAAATAAATTGCTTCGTATAATTTGTGAACCAGTGTGAAGACGTTAACTGATCAAAGTCAGATTGTTCACGAATTAAACAGCACTATTGCATGTATATGCAGGTCCAAATTTTCCCCTTCAAAATAACGTGTTCCTCAGCTTCATTCAGGTACTGTAGTACAGTATTTAGATTTGGAATGTAGTGAAGTAAAAATAAAAGTTTCCTAAAATAAATACTCCAATAAAGTACAGATACATAAAATATAATTAAGTAAAAAATAGTTACAGTTTACCAGAGACTCCTTGTGAATGGATCTTTTGAATCAGTTAGTTTTTTTACTGGAGAACCACTCATAATTTTTTTAATAAGTGGAGACTCAATCTGAACAAATCATCTGAATCAATGAATTGTTTACTGGAGAATCATTTTAAATAGATCTTTTAAATCAGCGAGTTGTCACGAGGAGAATCAATGGATTGTTTAAAGTAGTGGATCGTTAACTGGAGACTCGCTCTGAACATAATTTGAATCAGTGAATACCTTACTCTGAATGAATGTTTTGAATCAATGAGTTGTTAACAGGATAATCACTCTGAATGGATTATTTGAATTAGTAAGTTATAAACAGGAGATTCACTCTGAACTAATACTTTGAACTAGTGAATCTACTAGAGACTCACTCTAAATGGATAATTTGAATCAATGAGTTGTTAACTGGAAACTCACTTTGAACTGACCCTTTGAATCAGTGAGTTGTTTATTGGAGAATGACTTGAAACAGATCCTTTAAATTCTTAACAGGAGAAGCACTCTCAACATATCATTTGAATCAGTAAATTGATAAAAAGAGAATCACTCTAAATGAATCAATGAGTTGTTGACTGATATCAGTCCAATTCACAAATGAACCATTTGGTGCAATTTGTGAACCAATTTAACTGATCAAATTTACCTTGTTCATAGATTAAACAGTACTACTGCATCTTTAAGCAAGTGACAACTCATTCCCTTCAAAATAACATGCAACTCCGCTTCATTCAGGTAATGTAGTGAAGCCGAAAGTACAATATTTAGGTTTAGAATGTAGAAGTAAAAGTTTCCTAAAATAAAAATACTCCTATAAAGCTAAATAACATGTAGAAAAGATAAATAACCTGTAGTGAAGTAATAAACACTTGGATACAGTCCACTAGCCAGTGCAGGAGCAGGCCGAAAGAGAATGCAGAAGGAGAGTCAGGAAAACCATTAGAAAGAAGACGTGAAGATAAACGAGTTTGTCAATTAAATTCTGTCCAAACAGACATAAGCTCTTAATCAACAGTTTTCCGCCGGCTTGATTCGTCAAGCTGTCAGCGTGGCAGCACCGGCCACGAATGACAATGGAAAATCTCAGATTAGAAAACATCTCGTTTATTCGACGCCGAGGTAATAAGTCGTTGGTGTATAATCACAGCTACACTTCCTTATTTGTGGAGCCGCATAATGAGCAAATTTCCAATCGCTGCAGATAAAAGCCGCCTCTGCGTCTCTCGCTTTCTTTTTTTAACATCTCATTAGGGCAAGCTTGAGCTTAGCGGAGCAATAATGTTGAATCTCCAACCGCAGAGTCTGATAATACCAATAAAAAAAAAATCCTCAGTATCTACCCGATGCGTCGCAGGAAGAACTAATCAGGATGAGTCGTAATTTGAACTTTCGCTATTCCCTATAGCCGTCTTCAAACTGATTATAAAAGTCACTTCTGATTGGATGAGGCATGTGAAGCTGCTGCATGGAAAATAATAAAACCTTAGTATGCTGGTTTTATTGGAAGCATGTTCATACATATATACACTCAAAAAAGGATTTTGTTGCTTGTTCACACTACTTATTTAAAATGAGCTGAAACAACACAATTATTGAGTTTTTTGGGGGACATCTTGATTGTTTTATGTTTAATCTACTTAAATGTGTTAAGCTAACTTAATTGATTAGTGTTGGGACAACATGAAGTGTGAAACCCAGTATTTTTTTACAGTGACTTTTTATCTTTAATTAAAACCTGTACTGCACGCACTACGATAAATCTATTTAAAAAAAAATATTTGACTGTTTTTCTATTCTTAAAATGGCTTAACTTGATGTGCTGTAAAAATTTTTTGGAAACATTTATTTTTTTTAAGGTACTTTATGAAATGTTGTCATATGGCAACAACGTCCAACAGTGGATCTAATTTAGACATTTCAAATGAAGAACTTTCCTTTTAATTAATAATCTAGTTGTTTAAAATGATTTAATAGGTGTTGCAGTATTATAAACATCAACACAGAACTTACAAATGACACCTTATACATACTTTCCAACAACTGTTACGTAGCGGCTGCACCTCGCTACGCACATAACGTTAAGGATGACCGCTGTTAAAAGAGGTCACCCGGAGTCCCCGTTCCTGTTCCCCAAGCACTCACACACAGGCCAAGTTGTGAAAAAGGGGAAACAAATTTATTAAACAAAAATTTCAGTATCGGAACCAGGAAATAAAAAGGCCAAAACAATAAACAAAACAAGTCACGCTACCTAATATTAACTTTCTCACCTAAAACCGAAAATAAAGTTCCGTAAATGAAACAAACAATTCTGACCTCCATAACGATCCATTAAACAGGAGAAAACTGGACAAAAGAAAAGGGGCCTTCCCTTAGATCATTCAGCAGTAAGTAAACATTTAGCCACAGCTAACAGAATACCGTCCTAGTACCATATTTAACAGAGTATCTCACCAGATGACTTTAGAAAAAGGTTTCAGACAGAAAGATATCACTGCCACACAGTGAACTTAGAGCGATCTGCTCTCACTTACACACACAACAGCAAGAGGAAACAGGAAGAGAACTCGATGAACAGCAAGACACAAGAACAATACACACTAGCATTGTCAAAATAATGTTACTCAATATGTAACAAACTCATATTCCAACAGCTGTCATTCATTCCATTTTTTTTTGCTGAATATTATTAAAAATAAATCTAATATTGTATTATCATGGATACAACATACAGTAGGTATGAATATTTCCTCCAGTAAATAATATAACATAAATAACAAGGCTAGTATATCCAGATGCATCAGAATAATGTAGCTACTACAGGTAGCTAACAATGTTTATATATTATACTGTACTACACCTGTCTTATCTGCCTCTGAACTAACTGTCTCTATCAAATGTCCAGTCTGCATCATTCTCATGGTCACTAAAACCCATCTCACCCTCACTTTCATCTGCAGGAAGAGCCAGTTCTGTCCTTTTCTTCTTTCACTTACCATAGAACATGGTGGTGCTCGCTATTACACTGTTCCCTGTATTAATATCTATTCAAAAGTAGTATTGCCATTAAAACTATTTTATCCATAATGCAAATGCCATTAACACGACTAATCAATATTATATTACTAGCATTCATGCTGTTATTGTTACAACTTTAAAGTTCACAGCTGACCTTGCTAGCTAGCTAACCTATTGCAATATTGCACGTTCCACTATTGCACAGTGTTGCCATTTGGTAACACATACATTTGATCGATTTACAAAAAACCCTGAATATGATTAAAAAAATGAGTTGTGGATGTGCCATCATAACTTACTGGAGGTGATGTTTCAGATTTTTTTTGTGGATCTGACATAATTTCATCCTTTGTTTTTATTGACGTTTACATTTGCATTTAGCAACTACTCACAATAAACGCCAGTCTGACAGAAATCACGCTACAGAAAAACACAACATGTCATGTGACTTAACCAAAGCACATCATTGGCTACACTAAGGTGTTCTCTTTCCAACAACAACAAGAAAAAAATAATGTTGGTCTTAAAGAAACAGTGCCAGGGAAATGAACATATGCCATATGGTTACACCGTGCAGTAGAGGGTTAATTGCACATGTTTTATTAAAATTCTATGTCGCATCCTGCTTGCTATGGTCCCACATTAAAAATACTATAGTTATAAATATATAGTAACTTAAAGCAAATACTATAGTGTATAGTGTGAGTGAGCGGGGCCGAAAGCCATGGGAATGAGGCTGAAGCTTGAGTGATGATGAGAAGCAACTGCGCCGCACACCAGCCTCGAGTCCAACGGAGGAGCTCTGGACTATAAAAAAAGGAGAGACAGCAGAGGAAGATGAGAGAGGACCAGGTCTAGACATTTTCTTTTACTTTTGCTTTCAGTTTTACTTTTGCAAGCAGCTGTTTGTTATATTTTCTCAATAATAAATTATTTAAAAGTTCATCGGTTGTCTGCCTCCTTCTTCCCGGTGGCCATCTAACTTTGTTACACATACTATAAGCTGTCTCTCATTTGAGAGGTTACATCCTCTAAATGATGCATTGAAGGACACTGCGTCATCAGTGCGAGGAAAGCGGTCTCAATAAAAAATAAAAAAAAGTTGGCGCCAGTGGTGTAGTGGTTAGTGCATCGCATTTTGGTTGAACTATCCCTTTAAGGATGCTTTTGGGAACTAAAAATGGTTCTTCTATTGCAGCGCTGCCAAAGCCCTCTGTAGTGTGCTTTAGTTTGAAGAGTGTAAGTGTGTTTGCTGTGTGTACTTGAGTGTGTGTTTACTGTGATCTGCTCAGCCTGTTGAAGGGAATCAGGTGTAAGAAGAGCATCCATCAAACGCAGTGTTTCTCCCCGAGTGTTTCTCACACACAAATGCACACACACACACCCCCTCTGGCATCTCTCTCTCTCTCTCAGTGTCATCTGTACATCAGTCTCAGTCTGACAGTGACCTGCTGCATTTCTCTCCCCTGTTCTCCTCTTTCTTTCTGCACTTTATTTCCAGCGTTCAGAAGAGAATGAGTCAGCAGAGGAGCAGAAGAAGACTGACCTGAGGAGAACACACACACACACAACTGCTGACCCACACTGGGGAGGGAAGGAGAGAAAGAACAGGAGTAAAGAAAGACGAGAACGTGAAAAGATGTTGTAAAGAAATAAACAGTGAAAAAACATGTAAAAGGATAAAAATAAAGATTTTACAAAGATGATGAAAGAAAGAAAGAAAGAAAGAAAGAAAGAAAGAAAGAAAGAAAGAAAGAAAGAAAGAAAGAAAGAAAGAAAGAAAGAAAGAAAGAAAGAAAGAAAGAAAGAACAGGAAAATTATATAATGAAGAAGTGAATGGCGAAAAATACGTAAAGAAAAAAGATGAAAAAGAAATAAAAGACTGAAGAAAAAGTAAAGCAAATAATAGACAGAAAGAAAAAAGCAAACAAAGATAAGAATAAAGACAAAAAAAGGAAGACAAAGAACATGAATGAAGAAAAAGATGACAGAAAAAAGACATGAAAAATTTGCAAACAAATAATAAAAAGGTGAGGAAAGAAGGAAAAAAGTACGGAAGAAAAGAAAACAGGAGAAAAGAAACACAAATTAAAACAAGAAGTAAAGGGAAAAAAGTAGAGGAAGGAGGAAATGAGAGGAGACAGATGAAACAATCAATAAATGAATGAATGAATGAATGAATGAATGAATGAATGAAAAGAAAGAAAGAAAGAAAGAAAGAAAGAAAGAAAGAAAGAAAGAAAGAAAGAAAGAAAGAAAGAAAGACAAAACGAAAGCAGACAAATAAGAAAAAACTAGATGAAATTAAAGGAGGAAATGAAGGACAAGGGTTGAAACAAGAAAAAGAAGGAAACGTTTGTGGAAGAAATATGTAGAGAACAAAATGAAGAAAGAGGATGAAAAATAGATAAACAAAAAGTAAAGCTAAACAAAGACAAAGAAACAAACAAAGACTTCAACTATATATATATATATATATATACACACACACACACACACACACACACACACACACACACACACACACACACACACACGCACACACATATATATAAGTGTAAGTCAGAAATTAAATTATCCTCCTCTTGATTTTTTTCTTCTTTTTTAAATATTTCCCAAATGATGTTTAACAGAGCAAGGAAATTTTCACAGTGTGTCTGATAATATTTTTCTTCTGGAGAAAGTCTTATTGTGTTTATTTCGGCTAGAATAAAAGCAGTTTTTTAAACACCATTTACGGACAAAATTATTAGCCCCTTTAAGCTATATATTTTTTTTCGATCATCTACAGAACAAACCATCGTTATACAATAACTTGCCTAATTACCCTAACCTGCCTAGTTAACCTAATTAACCTAGTTAAGCCTTTAAATGTCATTTTAAGCTGTATAGAAGTGTCTTGAAAAATATCTAGTCAAATAGTATGTGCTGTCATCATGGCAAAGATAAAATAAATCAGTTATTAAAACTATTATGTTTAGTAATGTGTTGAAAAAAATTTATCTGATAAAGAGTAACAAATAATAATCTATATAAAAAGCAATAATACAGAGAAAACAAGTCAGTCAATAATGAACATGAAAAAGAAAATTCAGAAGATTTCTGCAAGAGCAGCACAGGCTGCAGTAGGAGATTTCATGAAAACACATACTGAATAGACTAACATGTGTGTGTTTGTACCGGAGATCTGCTGTGTCTGCATCTGTTCTAAACACTGATCAATGAGCTCATTCGTCTTCTCTGCACCAATTAAGTTTATTACACACAACACTAACACTACAGTCTGAAACACACATGAGTCATGACTTGGACACAGAGACAGGATTTACTCAAACTATTTTTTTTCATGTCTTGATATCTAGCTTTCTTTAGTTCTGTATCATTTGTATGAAAAGTACATCTTAAAAACATTTCATTTCAAAACTTCTCAATTTTAAACGTCTCAAAATGAAGAGTTCAGATGCAAAAACCTCTAAATGCTCATTGATATTTTTATCTAAAATTTGAATTTTCCCTGACCCATGTGTGCAGGCTCAGTAATTTTACTTTTATAGTAATGAATAAGTTCTTTTTCACTGTCTTTTAAAAAAACACTTTAAAAAACTGAACAAACATAGGAGGCTGAGAAAAATGCTCATTTTAGGAGATTTCAGGTGGCATTGAGTTTTTTTTGCATCTGAACTCTTTAAGTGTTGAAACTAAATACATGTAATAATAATAATAATAATAATAGGGTGGCACGGTGGCTTAGTGGTTAGCACTGTCACCTCACAGCAAGACAGTTGCTGGTTCGAGTCCCGGCTAGGTCAGTTGGCGTAGGTACAGTCCAAACACATGCGATATAGGTGAATTGGACAAAGTAAAATGGCAGTAGTGTATGTGTGTGAATGCGAGAGTGTATAGGTGTTTCCCAGTACTGGGTTGCAGCTGGAAGGGCATCCGCGGTGTAAAACATATGCTGGAATGGTTGGCGGTTCATTCCGGTGTGGCGACCCCTGATAAAAAAGCCGAATGAATGAACGAATTAACGAACAACGTTAACGTGTTACGGTCATGATCTTTAAAGAAACGTTTTGAAATAATAAAAAGCGCTAACGATAGCATGATAGCCCCTTATAATTGCCGCTGCAAAACATTACACAACACATTTTAAATTCTGATAACATTTCCTGATGACTTGACAGAATAGATCTGATCAGGAACGTCTGGTGGCATTGAATTAGCTTTTGACAGCACATGTGGTACAATGTTTTTTTTTTTTTTTTTAAGTGTTGCTTGCAATGTTGTGCACTGTAAAAAGCGATTAGTTGATTTTACCAATTTAAAAAGATATTAAACCCGCTGCCTTAAAACAAACGATGTTCATTCATTCATTCATTTTCTTTTCGCCTTTATTAATCTGGGGTTGCCACAGCGGAATGAACCGTCAACTTATCCAGCCCTTCCAGCCTCAACCAATCACTGGGAACAACCATACACACTCATTCACACACATGCACTACGGACAATTTAGCTTACCCAATTCACCTATACCACATGTATTTGGACTTGTGGGGGAAACCGGAGCACCCAAAGGAAACCCACACGAACACGGGGAAAACATGCAAACTCCACACAGAAATGCCAACTGATCCAGCCGAGGCTCAAACCAGCGACCTTCTTGCTGTGAGATGACAGCACTACCTACAGCGCCACTATGTCACCCCACAAACTATGTGCATAATTAAAAAAATGAAGTCAATGGGTTTACTTACTTTTTTAAAGTACAGCAACTAATCGCTTTTTTTTTTTAACAGTTTGGTTATATCTATGAAAATGAGCACGGTGTAAATACAGAGTATAGTTTTGTGCTTCTTGCAACACTCAGAGTCACCACACTGCCCTTTGTTGACATTAGTAAAGAGCAGTGCACTGCGCTTTTTTTCCCACACTAGGAAACCACTATATCAACAGTCTTAGCACTGGAGCGCATGACATCAGGATTTTCAGTTCATTTACAGAGAAGATTAGCGCCAACGTTCAACTTCCATATGAATGAATTGAAAACACAGTATCTGCACAGCTCAAACATGCTCTAGTGACAACATGATGATGATGTGTGTAGCAGTGCTGTCTTAGTTCTTAGGGGAATATTTCCATCCCCTCACACTCTTTTTTTTTAAGGGCCAAAGGGAAAGTGAAGGAGGAAGGGAAGGGGTATGAAATAGAATTGGGATTGGACCTCGGCTTCTGCTCAGGGTTACAGGACAATATGAGGGTCAGCACTGTTATCACTTCACCACAGCATCCTGGAAACACACTGCATTAAACACTCGCCTCAAAGCCCTGTGTGTGTGTGTGTTAGAGCCACTCAAGTGTTTGTGTGTCTCTGTGTGCTTGTGTGTGTGTCTTACAGCAGCTCAGGTGTTTGTGTGTGTGATAAGGAAAGGCTGATGGAGTTGAGAATGACAGAGTGTGTGGATTCTTCATCTCTCTTCTCCAGCCGCTGGTGCAGTTTCTCTCTGCAGGTTTGCAGCAGTGGATCATCAGAGAAGCACCGAGGCGAAGCAAACAGGTTACAGACGCTCAAATCTGTCCATCTGCCTCTGACAAACCACAGCAAAACTACTGCACACACTCCCCTCTCTCTTTGTATGTATCAAGTTGAACAGATTTGTAAGGGTTTATAATACAAGAATAATTCGATTTTTATTTATCGATGAAGCAGGTCGGCAAGCTTGAAAGAGTTGAGTATAAAAAATATGATGCATTGTTTTTTCTGAGAATATTGCATGAGTGTTTTTTCTCAATTAATCATATGTGTGTGTGTGTGTGTGTGTGTGTTGTATGTACAGTTGTGTGACAATGGCAGTGGTGACGACATGGAAACAGATTAGATCCAAATGCAAGAAGTTTAATAGTTCTCAGCAAACAAATCCAAATCACCAAGCTAAATCGGAGTCGGTAAGAATGCAAGTTCAAAACAACAAACAGAAAGTCCTCCAAGGCAACCAAGGCAAAAACAGTAATCCAAAAATCAGTAGTCAACAGAAACAGGCTCAAAGGTCATAACAGAAAGGCAGAACAAAACAGTGAGAAAACGCTCGGTAAGGCAGCAGATACTGGCAATACTTCGCACTGAGTGTTTGGTGTGGCCAGGTTAATATGGCCACCAAACAGGAAGTAACCAACGAAGAACTGGCAGTCAGAATTCAGGTGAGGGCTCCCTCTGCTGTCTGGATGAGTGGTTGTCAGTCCTGCTTGTTACAAGTTGAAGTCAGAATTATTAGCTCCCCTGAATTATTAGCCCCCCTGTTTATTTTTTTCCCCAATGTCTGTTTAATGGAGGGAAGATTTTTCTCAGCACATTTCTAAACATAATAGTTTTAATAACTCATTTCTAATAACTGATTTATTTTTTCTTTGTCATGATGACAGTAAATAATATTTGACAAGATATTTTTCAAGATACTTCTATACAGCTTAAAGTGACATTTAAAGGCTTAATTAGGTTAATTAGGTTAACTAGGCAGGTTAGGGTAATTAGGCAAGTTATTGTATACTGATGGTTTGTTCTATAGACCATCGAAAAATAAATAGCTTTAAGGGGTTAATAATATTGACCTTAAAATGGATTTTAAAAAATTAAAAACTGCTTTTATTCTAGCTAAAATAAAACAAGTAAGACTTTCTCTAGAAGAAAAAATATTATCAGACATACTGTGAAAATTTCCTTGCTCTGTTAAACATCATTTGGGAAATATTTAACAAAAGAAAAAAATTCAAAGTGGGGCTAATAATTCTGACTTCAACTGTATATACAGTATATGTAGATATACAGACAGACAGACAGACAGACAGACAGACAGACGGATAGATAGATAGGATGCAACGATTCTCTGTGTTTCAACAGACACTCAATATAAATTCACCCTAGGTTAGTGGTCACTAATAGGTGGCTCAAGGACCGTTACCAGACCCAGAAGCGTCCCATATGGACCCAGACATACAACAGGTCTGTTACTTTAGTCCCGCTGAACGTTTTTCCACACCCGATCGCTCCCCGCTATTTATTCACTCCGTTTACCCGCTGTCCTACTAAGACCAGTTTTCTTCTCGACTGACTGTTCTTGCTGAATTAGGACGAGAGAGAAAAGCCGAATGCTCATGGTGCTCTGTAATGATTGTTGATAAAAATGCATAGTTACCTTAGCAATGCAAGCATAATGTAAACAGAAGTAATCAATACTCTAAAAAGTACTCTGTTATTAAGATGTGTTGACAGAATTATTATCTGCATAATTGGTTGAGACTGTTGTGTCAAGGGGTGTCACGTTGACGCAATGGGGAGCACGATCACCTCATAGCAAGAAGGGTCGCTGGTTCGAGCCCCGGCTAGGTCTGTTAGCATCTCTGAAATGTGGTCTCCAACATGGGGAAAACATGCAAACTCCACACAAAGCTGTAACGTAACGTATTGACGTTGACCGCATTAAAGGAAAAGATCCGAACCCAACTCGATTCATTTATTCGACTCTGAGTCGAATATTTCGTTAAAGAATCAATAGTTTTAAACACGGTACACTTTCGGATTCAAACCTCCGCTGGAGATTTTCATTCACTTAGAGCTGTGATACACACTGTAGAAGGTTAAAAACCCATAATAGGGGCTCTTTAACTTACTTAACTAACGAATAGCAATGTGCGCTAGCAAAATAAACATTGTAAATTTAGATTTCATGCAGACTTTAAACTCTATTTTCTGACTGTGAACCCTTGATTTCTTCATTTCTAACCTGAAAGCAAGAGAAAAGGCTGTTCGTTCATTTCCTGAGCGAGAGGCTGAAGGGAATAAAGCAGACGATTATGAAGAATAGAGAAAGTTTCCTCAAGACACTTGACATGATCTTCAAAGTTGCTGCTCAAGCGTGTCAAAACCGCAGTAAGTGGAAAATGAAGTGGCCGGTTTTTCATGCCGGTTCATCAGCCGTTGCTTAAAAACATGTAGAGAAGCGAGAGGAGAGACTTTCAGATGAGTTTACTCTGTTTCTTTCACGCACAGCCAGCGTCACTTCACCACGTCTGGAAAGTGGAAGAGTTTAGTCCAGCATCACTACTGGTGCTGGGTGTCTGATCACATCACTGAGACAGGAGGAGAGCTGCTGCACACACACGTACATACATACTGCTGATGACTGACTACAACTCAATCTGATTGACTGACAGTCCATCCCATAGTAGCAGCCTAAAACTTTAGAACGATCACATAGAAATGCCCTAGCAACCACCAGAAACACCCTAGCAAACAACATAGTAGCATCTTAGCACCCATTGAACACCCTAGTGACCATTTAGCAGCCTCCTAGCAACCATCAGAACACCCTAGTGACAACATAGCAGTGACATAAAAAATTAGGACAACCATTTCAATGCTTTTACAACCACTAGAAACACCCTAGCAACCATAATTATATTGTTATGAACTTTAGTCATCATGAACCATTCACCGGAAGTTTATTGCTAGCTGAAAAACACTAGCTCTGCATATAGCCAATTGGACCACCTCAGTAACCACATTGCAATGCATTAAAAGCCACTAAAGCATCCTAGCAACCAAATAGCAATGACATTCCACTACAGACTGACTTGGGCACAGGGTATGCTATTATTTTTGCATACGTTATTATCTTCTACATACAGTATTACTTTGTTCGATATTCTGCATAATCACACGGCTTGCTTTCTTTGCTGGAACAGGATGATGTGAAAGTGACTGGAGGCCTCAGTTCATCAGTGTGTTTGTGTTTCTCAGCTCTTCATATCAGATGTGAAGATGATGGAGAGATTCACCGACAAACAGAGGAAGGAAGAGGAAAGAGACGGCAGACATTTTTCTCCTCCACTGGTGATGGATGATGAACTGAAGGAAAAAAAACACACACTGGGGAGACTCAGAAACACAGCTCTGGTGTGCACCTCTTCTCTTATAAATTCACGGATGACTGGATCTGTTTTTGTGTGTGACTATGCATGTATGTATTTTTATCAGTACTGTAAAATAAATAATAAATAATAAACTTTATGTAATATTTTTATATGAAAAGAGCCTGTTGGCGAGGTGACTTTGTAAAGAAACACTATGCTTTCAAATAATTTGATTGATTGATCAACCTTAAATACTAACAAATTAGTATTAGTATATATCTAAATACTAATATAATTACTATATATTGTAAATAACAAATAATCCCAGGAACAAATAATAACTTGTCTTCTAGTTGACCATTTGGAAAAAGTGGCAGAAGGTCGATTTTTCTGATGAATCATCTGTTGAGCTGCATCCTAATCATCACAGATACTGCAGAAGACCTATTGGAACCCGCATGGACCCAAGATTCTCAAAGAAATCAGTCAAGTTTGGTGAAGAAAAAATCGTGGTTTGGGCTTACATTTAGTATGGGATGTGCGAGAGATCTGCAGAGTGGATGGCAACATCAACAGCCTGAGGTATCAAGACATTTATGCTGACCATTACATTACAAACCACAGGAGAGGGCAAATTCTTCATCAGGATAGTGCTGCTCCTCATACTTCTCATATTTCAAAAGTTATATCAGTGCTTAGGCTCTCTTTATCGTTCTGTTAATTGTTCGTCAATTAAAGTAAGAAAAAATATATCTCCATTTTCTCTATTATTGCTTCAAGTTCTGCAGACAGTATCATTGGTATTTGTTTCTTTTAAAATGTGTTTTAGTTTCCCCTCTTATTTTATTTTTTTGAATATTAATTTATTGAGTTTTTTGCAATTACAATTTAAAGCATTACATTACCCCTACCATACCACGGCATTAATAGAAAAAAAGGGAAAAAAAATACATAAAAATAAAATAGATATCAGTTTCTGAGTCAACAGAGAGAAAACAGAGTGTACCATATTTGTTGAGTCCATATGTTATCATTTAACATGAGAGGCTTGGCAACATCTAAAAGAAGGAATATACAAAAGAGTGCATCTTGATACAAAATAAATAAATGAATGATTTTTTTAAAATTAATAATACATTTAAAATATATATATAGTAAAAACCAAAATGGTCATATCCTCTTGAAATCACAAAATCCAGATATAAGTTAACAGTAAGGCAATACATTGTCAGTTTTAGTCAATATCTTATCATTTGACATGAAGAGTTTGGTAACATCCAAAGAGTACAAAATAGAAATAATATTGAAGAACTCCCTGGCCTTTAGAACAAATTTATTTATTTATTTTTATTTTTATTCAAAGTCTTTAATAAAGGGGGACCATTTGTTTAAGAACTTGCATTTCCAGCCTCGAACCATGTAGTTTCCCTCTTATTTAAAGCAGTTTTTTGTTCCATTTACCTCATATTCGCTTCGTCATATGCAACAGAATTATTTTTGTTCCAAGAATTACAACAGGAAGTGGCCGTAGGTCCTTTCAATACAAAGCTCCTTCCAACTGGAAAAATCTTCCTTTCTCTTTTAGATCAATTAAGTCATTTAGTATAATGTATTTTCTTTTTTTTGGAAACAACTTGTGAATGTTATTAATATTGGTTCCAATTTAAATGTTTATTATTTATCAAATTGTTTGTACTTAGGCTTTAGACTGTGAGAAGTGTTTCAGGTAAAGTGTGCTGCTTGCTTGCTTGTTTGTTTGTTTGTTTGTTTGTTTGTTTGTTTTGTTAGTGGTATGTTTATTATGATGTGAAGTACTCTGTTTGATTTATGTACTTCTTAGGGACCCCCTCAAAATGAGATGGTTCATCTCAAGGGGCTATCCCATTCCATAAATAAATTCAAATACTTCAGCCTCCACATCAAAGTTCCTGAAAGCAAAGAAGGTCAAGGTGCTCCAGGATTGACCAGCCCAGTCACCACACATGAACATTATTGAGCATGTCTGGGATAAGATGGAGGCATTGAAGATGAATCCAAAGACTCTTGATGAACTTAGAGTCCTGCTAGAACGCTTTCTTTGCCATTCCAGATGACTTTAGTAATAAATTATTTGAGTCATTGCAGAGATGTATGGATGCAGTCCTCCAAGCTCATGGGAGTCAAATACAATATTAATTCTTTTTCCACTGCACCATGACTTTATATTCTACACTGGACATTATTTCTGTTAAGTGTAAAAACTTGCGTCTAAGTAAAATCAGACCTTACTGTCCTAATTAAATAATTAAACATCAAGGTATGATCATATTATATTTTGGTAAAATCAGCGTGATCTAGGGGCCTTTGCCTTTCATATAAGCCAATTCTGATACCAAATGATCAACTAGAAGTCGAGTTATTATTTGTTATTCCTGAAAACTTGGAAATGCAACATTTATTCCTGTAAAAAACACACAAAATGAACAAGTTTTGTTCCTTACACCTGGTGTTGTAGTTTTCTATAAGCGTTTCTCATGCGTGTGTGTCTGTGAATGAAGTGTGAAATTCAGCCTCGTCTCCTTTATTTCTCTTTCATGTTTTAATATAATAACTCCTCTATTTTTTAGCTCAATTATTTCCTGTGTTTAATCTTCGTCTTGTGCCCGTGAGACGCTCCGTTTTGACAGGAAGGCAGAAATAGATGATCTGCTGCAATCTATCCGACTTTAATGTAAAAACCCCTGGAGGATTCAATCCAGCGGAGACACGCTGAAGAAATAACACACAACAGAGGCGGCGGAGGAAATGACCAGACCAGAACCGAGAAACAGATCCAGACTGCTGATCCACATTACTGAGACTCACATACTGAAGATTCACTGCCATCCATCAAACACACACCGACAAAACCCACTGATCTACACAACAACACAACAGAAGAACACAGCCTGGAAGTAAAACAACAGTGAGATGTTTCAGACTTGCTGTGAGATCAGGGCAGGGATTTTTGTGTTTGTAATAAAAACAGACTGGTTAAAACACACAAACACACACACAAAACAGTCAGCATTTTTACATTATCAAAAGACTTCATTCTGTGTGATTTAGAAGCATGTTTGATCTGATATAACTAAGTCAATTATAACCAATAATTCATATATGACCTGATATATAAGCAAGTCCCCATGAGTCTGTGTGCATTCAGGTTTAAGTCCCCACTGAGATAAAAAAAAGTACACACACACACACACACACACTAAAATAATAATTATTCTTAAAGATATATCAAACAATGTGCGTTATTCCACACTGTTTAGGAAACAATTTACTCTATTTTTCTGCCTTTTTAACAGCCACTTCCATGTATTTTAGCAAAAGTTGAAAAATTATCATATTGGAAACCCAACAGCTCTAATCTCGCATTCTAACACAGCCCTCCATCATTATAAATCAAATAATATGACCATTATTAAGCTGATTCAATTATCAAATTCATGTTCTTACACATATATGGTCATGCCCCAGCTGAACCAGGTTTCTCCTGAGGTTTTTTTTCCTTCATTTTCGCCCATTGATGAAGTTTTTTCCTCGCCACTGGCCTGCATAGTTTGAGACTTGTAGAGCTGCGCATCGATGGATTACTCTTCAGTGTTAAGACTCTCAGCAGTGAATATTAAAACACATTGAACTGAACTAATCTAAACTGAACTTCAACTCTGAAAACTGAACTGACACTGTTTCAATTCACTATAATCTTCAATGTGAAGCTGCTTTGACACAATGTACATTGTAAAATCGCTAAAGAAATAAAGGTGAAGTGAATATATGAGAATGAAAATATCATTTGAAAAAACAATTATGATGTTTATAAATATTTGAAGAAAATGGAAAAGAAAAGAAACAAAAAACTATATATGCAAAAATCAGGCGGCGTCACATGACTAAAGGCTAATTTATACTTCGGTTTCAAACGCACGACTGCCTGACGTGGGTCATAATGGACACTTCCTAAAAACATGTAGCGCAATGATCCTAACACTATGGATGGATCCATCTAATCAAGTTCATCTTTCTTGGAAACTCCTACCTACTGAACATTATCCGTTTGGAATATACCAGAGCAAAAAACAAACTGCGTTAGAAAGAAAACTGTACAATTTTGGTCAAACATAAGGTGAAATATAATATTTCATTAATAGTAATAATAAAAATAATAATATAATACATGAATATATAATATATTAAATAATACATTAGTATAATACTGTATTTATTGACCAAATGCATTATTATATTTTGTTTTTATTATATTTATTATTTAGTATATATTTTTATTTTATATATATATTTAGTCAAATATAAAACAACACACACAAAAAAAACACATTTAAAACCCCTTTCAAATACCTTAGAAATGGTATAACAGAAAATTTTAGCGATTTTAAAACCTTGACTTTTCCAAACCACGGTAAAACTTGAAACCGGTAATTGGTCCCATGCCTTGTTTTAATCCTGATTTTGTACCTATTATTGCACTATTACTGTTGTTATATGTTTTATATTTTACCTTTCTGTATCTCAGTCTTTGTTGTATATAGTTTAAAATCTAAAGTATTTAATTTTTTACAAATTTAATAAAAAAAAATGTAGCTTAAGAACTGTGATTGGCCGGTTACGTAGCAGTGATGGGTGTGGGGGCGGGCCAGGAGCAGTGGGAAAGGAGCGAGTAGACAATGGAGGAGCTCCAGATAGAGACTTTAGTTTTGTGTTAACTTTAATATTAAAGTTGCTGCAAGTTCGCTGATTCCCACCTCTTTCTTCCATGAATGAGTATGAGTTTGAGCTACTTCTCCAGTAAGCAGGGTTTCCACGCTCCTTGAAAGTACTGAAGTACTTGAATTTCAGATTATTCATAGATTCAAGGCCTGGAAAGTACTTTAAAACAAACACAGGTCCATGAAAGTGCTTGCATTAAATTTGTTAATGGTTTTATTTCAGCAATTGTACTCACCTGTCAAAAATAGAATGAAAAAAAAAATCTTTAAATAAAATTCTTGTACAATAACACTGACAAATAAGCCTCTTTCATCAATATTTCAGAAACTGCATTTGAATATCACCAGTATTAAATTCAACACATTTCATTAAAGCTCATTGAACATGACTTTTTAAAATGGTCAATTTATTGTAAATATTAAGTGTAGACGTAAAGCACAGTAAGGTCAATCATGGTGCTACATATTCTGGCGGTCTTTGAATCCCATGAAAGCATGGTAACCATGAGGAAGTTAGTATTGCACACATTTTCGGTGTAACCTCAAAACACCCACAAAGAATCTCAACACAGAGGAACACAGAAACCCCACTGTCTACTAGTGTTTTGGAAGTATTATTGTCAGAGCAACACAAACGTTGTTAGGCACGGCTACTTGCAAGGAATCCATCATGGAGTATCCATCACTCAAAGCAGAAGTGTAAATCACTTGACGTATCACCATGGAAACTTTGAAGCGATTCATTCTAAATAATGGTCTTGTTAATCATGGGAGTCTAATTAACATATAAATAATAAGTCTTCAGGACAGATTTCATTGCTAATGATCTTCAACAAGACCAATCCAAATGACCAGTGTTGTGTTGCTGCTCCTGCAGTAGTTTCTGCGGTGTAGTTTCTCCCTCATTATAACTAAGAGCTCCAGCCTCAGTCAAACGCCATTGACAGCATAAACAGCACCAAGCGCTCCACTTAACAAGAGCGCTAAAACAAACCTGCATCACTAGTAAAGGTCAAGCTGACACGATTCCTGCCCATGGAGAGTCAAAGATCACGGTTACACCAGTGAAAGAAACCCAGAGTGACTCATTCAGATGACTCTTCACCATCCAGAGTGTTTTTTTCATCAACTCTTGACTGGCACGGAGTGATTCTCTGCATCTGATCTGCTGTTTCTGAAGTCACTCCACTAAAGAGGAGAGTCTCGTGCATGCTAACCACAGTAAAGATGCTCATAAATCTGCTTTAAAGTGCTGCACTCAGCGTTAGGAGCTTGCACCGGTTACGCCAAGGCAGCTTGAGTTAAATCCCATCCAAACACACTAAAGAGAAGCTTCCATCACTGCACTGGAAAATATCAATCCAATAGTTCAATATCTTGAAGAGATAGTTCAACCAAAAATGAAAACTTACCTCAGGTTATTTAATATCAAGGCTGCAGTTGAACATTAAAGAAGATTTTAAGTAGAAATGGTGATTCTTGGTGAGTCAAAAAAGGAAATAATCAGCCACCAGGTTACAAAACAAAATGAATACCCATGAGTCCTGACAATACACTGTGTTCTTATTAAGTGAGGAATCTGAACATTATTTTAAGAACAACATTATTACCTTTAACCAGCTTCTGCAAATAGTCCTGACTGTATGTGACTTCCTAGATTTGGAGGCCGATAACTGATTCTGTATAACTGATCATGTAAAAATCTTCTTTAATGTTTTATTGATGAAAAAAGACACAAAAAAATCATCCTTTTAAACATCCTTCAGGTCGATAACACTTTCAACTGGCTGAGAATATTCAGCATTTACAGTTAACATGTCTCAGCAACATGACACTGAACTTCCAGAACCGTCTATCTCGGTGTCATTAGAGGCTGATGTCACTTCCTGAAAGGCCCCTGATGTCCTGAGGGAATCTGACTGTCATGGGTTTATACTGAGAGCGGTGAAACTCAAACACTCTGAATCCTCTGGAAGCAGAGGCAGAGAACACTCAAACGACCACATACCAGCAACCCAGACCACCAAAAAAAACCACATACAACTACCAGACGCCCTAAAGAACTAAACCACGTACAAGCCACCTAGAACTTGAGAACAATAATGTACAAGACACAAAGCACACCCAAACCACCACAGAACACTCAAACATCCACATAACAGCCACTCAAAACACCTGAACAACCACATAACAGCCACCCTAAACAACCACATAACAGCCACCCCAAACACCCACATAACAGCCACCCAAAACACCACATAACAGCCACCCAAAACACCTGAACAACCACATAACAGCCACTCAAAACACCTGAACAACCACATAACAGCCACCAGAAACCCCTAAACAACTACATAACAGCCACTCAAAACACCTGAACAACCATATAACAGCCACTCAAATCACCTGAACAACCACATAATAGCCACCCCAAACACCCGAACAACCACATAACAGCCACCAAAAACACCCGAACAACCACATAACAGCCACCCCAAACACCCAAACAACCACAGAACACTCAAACATCCACATTACAGCCACTCAAAACACCTGAACAACCATATAACAGCCACTCAAATCACCTGAACAACCACATAACAGCCCCCCCAAACACCACATAACAGCCACCCAAAACCTCTGAACAACCACATAACAGCCATTAAAACACCTAAACAACCACATAACAGCCACTCAAAACAGCTGGACAACCACAGAACAGCCATTAAAACACCTGAACCACCACATAACAGCCACTCAAAACACCTGAACCACCACATAACAGCCACTCAAAACACCTGAACCACCACATAACAGCCACAAAAAATGCCTAAACAACCACATAACAGCCACTCACAACACCTGAACAACCACATAACAGCCATTAAAACACCTGAACAACCACATACCAGCCACCAAAACAACTACATAACAGCCACTCAAACACCTGAACAACCACATAACAGCCATTAAAAACACCTGAACAACCACATACCAGCCACCAAAACAACTACATAACAGCCACTCAAAACACCTAAACAACCCCATAACAGCCACCAAAATTGCCTAAACAACCACATAAAAACAGAACAGCTAAACAACCACATTTAAGACACCTAAAAGACCCAAACAACCATAGACACCCAGAAAACCAAAACGATTAAATTCCAGACACCCAGAACACCTCAACAACCACAGAACACCCAAACCACCACATACTAGACCCTAAGAACACCTGAACAACCACATAAAATACAACAACAACCACATACAAACACACATAAAGACCCTAAACACCTGGACAACCAGCACTGACACCTGGACAACCATGGAACAACTAAAACAACCACAGGACACCCAAACAGCCACTTACTAGACACCAAGAACATCCAAACCACCAAAGAACAACCACATAACAAGCACCCAGAAGACCTGAACAACCACAGAACACCAGTACAACCACAGAAATCACACCCAGAACAGCTAAAACCCATAGTTCTTCCAGAATACCTGAACAACCACAGAAATCACACCCAGAGCAGCTGAAAACCACAGTACTCCAAGAATTGCTGAACAAACACAGAACACCCGTACAACTACAGCAATCACACCCAGAGCAGCAGAAAACCACAATACTCCCAGAATAGCTGAAGGAAGACATACAAGACACCAAACCCCCCCGAACAACCTAAACAACCACATACCCAGAATCCCCCCACCACCAAAAAAAAAAAACACATACAATTACATAAACACCTGAATAACAAATGAACTTACAAACAACACCAGGACACCCACATAACCACTTAAAATGCAACCAGAACACCCAAACAACAATATACCAGACACTCAGAACACCCCCCTCCAAAAAAATAACAGAATACCTAAACAACCACATTTAAGACACCTAAAAGACCCAAACCACCATATAAAAGACACCCAGAAAACCCAAACAACCACATTCCAGACACCCAGAACACCCAATCAATCAACCACAGAACAACCAAACCCCCATATACTAGACACTAAGAACACTTACACAACCACATACATCCACATAAAATAATAATAACCACATACAAACAGATAAAAAGACACTCGGAACACCCGGACAACCATAAAACATCCAAACAACCACATAACAGGCACCCAGAATACCCGAACAACCACAGAACACCCATACAACCAGAGAAAACACACCCAGAAGACTTAAACAACCAAATACAAGACAACAAGAACCAGCGAACAACAACAATACACCAAAAGGAACTACATAACAGACTCCCTGAACACCCCAACAACAATATGAAAAAGACCCCCGAACAACCACAATACACAGAAACAACCACAAAACACCCAAACAATCACATACAAACCACCCAGAATACACTTGATACATTGAGGTCTAAAAGGCATCCAGTTGACCCTAGTAACCAACTAGACTTCCCTAACAACTTCCAAGTAGAAGATAATTAAAAATCTTTAAAGAACTTGTTAGGAAGTCTAGTTGGTAATAACCAATTCAATATTGTTGCATTAGTAAAGACACAAGAGACACTTGTAACCACCTAGAAATCCCTAACAACCACACAATGTTACATAAACCTTTAAGATTTATTTTAATATTTTGCTTCACACTACAGAATGCACATAAAAGGAGTCTCTGGGACCACCGCATGTGCCTAACATGATAACAGCTGTCAGCTTCAAACATATTGAACTGCACACTGGCATCTAGTGAATCATTTATTGTGTCCATATTTAACGCTATTAAAACACAAACACATCCATCTGTTTTGGCTGAAAGACAAACTCCCATAGATAAACATGAAGCACAGAAAACACAGTCTTCCTAATTGATACATCAATCCAGAGCATTCCCCCATCACGTAAATCATCAGTCAGCCTGAATCTGCACAAACGGCCTCCTTCTTCCCACAATCCTCCCCGATGCAGAAAAACACAAAAGCTATTATAGCGTAGAAAGATGAGGGTTTCACAGAAAAATTACAATTGTAATAAGCGAGTGAAGTGGTTGAGTCTAGACTAGCGCTCTTAAAATGTAAAGACACAACAGCGATGCCGTCTACACAAACCATCTCCATGCCATCAGAGGTCACTTCAATTACAGTCAGCCGAAATGAGGAGCAGAACGAGGCGTGATTGTGTTTCGTGAAGACCCTCGTGATGCCATCATCGTCCCCTCGCTCATTTTAATGAGGCTCGCTGCTCTCATGGTAATGGCCAATCTTTTGCAGGACCATTATCAAGATTATATCATTGCAAAAAAACAAAAACAAAATACACCTTTGCTTACTGTAAATGACTGCTGGTTATGTGTTCCATTATCTCAATACATTCTAAAGTATAGCAAGAGATTAAAAACACCTTAGCAATCCTAGGAACCACCAAGAATAACTTTGAAAGCAAATAACAACGTCAAACAAGACAGCTACCTGCTACAATTCCTCCAAAACACCTTCAGCAACCCCATGAGACTGGAAACCTCCCAGAATACTTTGGTAAAACACATAATAATGTTCTGAAAATATTACAAACTGCTGAACAGCCTCACATCAGCCGTACTCGACTGTTTAGAAATATCCAACACACCATTGTAACTAAAAACAAACAAAAACAAGGAACTTGCTAACCTCAAAACATGTGTGAAAATGCTTAGGAACACCTCACTATCTACTATATCTACCTGGTGACCTTCAGAATACCCTAGCAACCCACATCAGTCTGTTCAATATAGTGCTTTTAAAATATATAATAAAAACAACTCAAAAACACCTTTGTAACCCCACCTCAACATGGTTTCTACAGAAATTAGGCTAGCAATATCTTAGCAGCCTTGTTAACTCTAGTAGCATATTAGGAATAACCAAACACGGTGGCATTATAAAAGACAGGACATAAAAACATAGTGCCAAATATTAACCTGGTAACAACCCAGAATAGCCTAGCAACACCATATAAGTCAGGTAATCACAATCAATGTGCTAACAAATGTACCTTGGTAACTCCACATCAACCTGTTAATCACCCAAAATAACATAATAATAGCAACACCTTAAGAACCAAATGTCAGCCTGGTAACACCTTGGTAATCATTTAGAAATGTGCAATAAATTAATAAACGAATCTCAGTAACATAACATAAAAACCACCAAGAATAGCCCAGCAATACCTTAGTAACCTCACTATTCTCTTAACACCCTAGCAATCACCAAGCCATGTACTAAAAGATCCACAAAATGCCTTAGTAATAACCTAGCGACAGCTTAACCATATGTCAGCCTCATAACATCCTTGCAATTAATCAACAGTCAGTTCATAAATTGGTTAATCAATAAGCTAATCAATAAGTCAACCAATAAAACTCAGTAACATCCTGGAGTAGCCTAGAAACATCTTAACAACCCCATATCAACCTAACATGGATGTAGTCATCTAGTGCTCTGTGTAAGCATCTTATTAACCACATTAACCTAGTAAATGCCCAGAATAGCATAGCTTCTTAGTAACCCCACATCAACCTGGTTACTACAGAGATTAGGCTTGTAGCCTTGTTTAACTCTAGCAGCACACTAGTAATCACCAAACAAGGTGGTATTATAAAACATAGAATAGAAAGTCAAATAAAAAGTAAAATAAAATAAAAAAAAAACATTGTAACACTACATTAAACTTTGGACAATCCAGAATAGCTTAGCAACGCTCTAGCAATGCAATATTAGTCTAGTAATCACAGAGTAAACACATTCAATGTGTTAACAAATGTACCTTGTTAACAAATGTAACTCCATTCAAACTGGTAATTACCCAGAATAACCTAACAACACCTTAAAAACCAAATGTCAGGCTGGTAACACCTTTGTAATCATTTAGAAATGTGCGATAAATAAATAAATGAATCTTAGTAACATCATGAAAACCACCAAGAATAGCCCAGCAACACTTTAGTAACCTCATTATTCTCTTAACACCCTAGCAATCACCAAGCAATGTACTAAAAGATCCACAAGATGCCTTACTAATAACCTAGCAACAGCTTAACATCCATATGTAATGTCTTTCGGATGAGACGTTAAACTAAGGTCCTGCCTCTGTGGTCATTAAAAATCCCAGGATGTCCTTCGAAAAGAGTAGGGGTTTAACCCCGGCATCCTGGCCAAAGTTGCCCACTGGCCTCTGTCCATCAGTCTCCTAACCATCCCCGTATCATAATTGGCTTCATCGCTCTGTCTCCTATCCACCAATCAACTGGTGTGGTGTGCAGTCTGGCGCAATATGGCTGCCGTCGCATCATCCAGGTGGATGCCGGCCACTGGAGGTGGATGAGGAGATTTCCCCCCATTGTGTAATACGCTTTGAGTGTCCAGAAAAGCGCTAATAAATTAATTAATGCCAGCCTGGTAACACCCTTGTAATCATCCAGCAACATGTAATCAATAAATCAATCTTAGTAACACAACCTGATAACCACCTAGAATAGCCTGGAAACACCGTAGCCCATATTAGCCTAACATGAATGTAAACATCTAGTGCTTATAAGCATCTTAAGCAAATATTAACTTGGCAACTACCCAGAATAACCTAGCTACATCTTAGTAAATACACATCAAGCTGAAAACCAGCCAAAATAGTCTAGCAACTCCTTAGTAACCTGATGCCACTTTGTAGCTGCCTGTCGCTTTGGGTGGCGACCTGTCTGCGTAACATAGATCTGTGTAGGTCCTACAGCACGAAGAATACAACCTGCCTCTGTGGGAGCGGAGAGAGGTTCAGTCGTGAGCTCTACTGGTGCTCCTATTGGCTGTCGCTCAGAAAAGTCACCCTTCATTTGCATAAAGCTGAAGATCAGTCTTAAATTTTGTCATGCCGCGTGACACTCCCACCAGGTTCCTAACGGCCTGTTGCTCACGTAAGGGAAGTCACTGAGTCGTCACTCTCCGTTGAAATGAGCGGTTACTTGTTGCTTTGCCATTGCGAGATGCTCGTAGTGTGAATGAGGCTTTATATGTAATCCACAATGCTACAAAATCCCTCAAATGCCTTAGTAATCAACCCAGTAACCACCCAAAACACCCTAGTAACCCCATATCATTCTGATAGCACCCTAAAAATTGGCATAAAAACTCTACACTAAACAACCTTATATTAACCTACCTAAAACAGCTAGCAACACCTTAGCAACCCCATATCAACAAATTAGCGGCACAGTCTCATGCACACATACTAACACTGGTGATTTAAAAGCTAAAAGTGGTAATTTTCCCACCCAAAAAAAGCTTTTTTAAAAAAGCATGTTATTGATGGAATAGGATCTGAAGTCTCAAGATGTTCCATTGTTCAGCACCCTTTAAAAACGATTGAGAAAATGTGCCTGAACCGGCAAATTGATTGATACAGCTGGTCTGATTACAGGTTTGGACGGATCTGAAGCTCTGTACAATTGCCCAAGACATTGGATCCCCATTTCTCCCGGGCCGGCAGCAGCTCCTCCGCCACACTCTCGCTGGAAATAGATGTGAAAGCAGCCGCACTCCAGCCATCATTACACTTCTGTCTGTGTAACTCATTTTCTCCTGTACACTAGTTACCACTCGGTATATCAGCAGAGTCCTCGGGGACGCCGGCGCTGGGACGCTAGCCACATTTTCAGCCGTTTGCAATTTTTCCAGCCTCGCACGTTCACAGGCGATTAGGTGAGTAATTACGTCCCGTGCGTCCCAGTAAAGTCATGTGTGAAATTCAATTCAGTCTCCGCAACATAAATCACACAAGCAGTCTGTGAAACTATCACTCACAACAATAAAAAAAATAATGATTTCATTAAACCACCCTGGCTTCTCATTGCGGTACATCAGCTGAAACCACAACATCCATAATGCACTGCAGTATGTATGCGGCCAGTGGTACTCACAATGCATCTCATTATGCAAGTAATTTTTTGGGAGCAGAGTAAGACAGAAGTAATGGTCTGTAGGGTTTAAGAACTAAGACTCTGGTGTTGATTGGGATGGGACCCGCTCACATCCACAGGAGCGGTGCGCACTTCCAAAAGCCAAATGAAGTAAATCAGGGTCCCTAGGTGACAATGGTCCAGGACATGAGGGCAGCAAAGTGATTGTTCCACTTCTAAACTCCTCATTACATGAATAAGATGACTGTTTCCTGTGATCCAGAACACCCTAGCAACCACACAGAACACCCTAGCAACAGGATAGCAAGATAAAAAATAACAACACTTTAAATACATTAAATTTACATGGAAGTGTAGTCTCCGTTAGCCTCTACTCTACAAAAAGTGAAGCCAATAAACATGCTAAGATGCTAGCAAGACATCTTGCACTGATGACATTACTCTGAGCCATAACTGATATTGTCTACACAGTAACAGTGCGCACTTTCGAAACCAAATGAACTAAATCAGGGTCCCTGGGTGACCACAACCCAGGACATGAGGACAGCAAAGTGATTGTTCCACTTCTAAACCTCAGATAAATAAAACGACTGTTTCCTGTGATCCAGAACACCCTAGCAGCCACACAGAACACCCTAGCAACAGTATAGCAAAAAAAAAAAAAAAAAAAAGACTTTAAATACGGTAAATTTACATGGAAGTCTTGTCTCCATTCGCTTCCACTCTAGAAAAACTGAAGCAAAACATGCTAAAGATGCTAGCAGACATATTGCACTAATGACAATCACTCTGAGCCGCAACCAGATTTTGTCCATAGGAGCAGTGTGCACTTCCCAAAGCCAAATGAAGTAAATCAGGTCCCTAGGTGACAATGACCCAGGACAGCAAAGTGGTTGTTTCTACTTTTAAACTTCATTACATAATAAAAGACTGTTTCTATGATTCAGCATACTCTAGCAACCACACAGAACACCCTAGCAACAGGATAGTAGATGAAAAAAAAACAACAGCACTTTAAATACATTACATTTACATAGAAGTCTTGTTTCTGTTAGCCTTCACTCTAGAAAAGTGAAGCCAAAAATGCCAAAGATGCTAGCAGACATCTTGCACTGATGACATCCCTCTGATTTTGCCCACAGGAGCAGTGCGCAATTCCGAAAACCAAATTAAGTAATCAGTGTCCCCTAGGTGACAAAGACCTAGGACATCAGAACAGTAAAACGTGATTGTTCCACTTCTAAACCTCATTACATGAACAAAATATGGTTTTCTGTGATTCCAAACACCCCAGCAACCACACAGAGCATCCTAGCAACAGGATAGCAGATAAAAAAAACAACAACATTTTGAATACATTACATTTACATAGAAGTCTTGTCTTTGTGAGCCTCCACTCTAGAAAAACTGAAGCCAAAACATGATAAAGATGCTAGCAGACATCTTGCACTGATGACATCACTGAGACACAACTGATTTTGTCCAGAGGAGCAATGCGCACTTCCGAAACAAAGTAAATCAGGGTCCCTGGGTGACCACGACCCAGGACAGCAAAGACATCGTTCCACTTCTAAACCTCATTACATGAAGAACATGATGGTTTCCTGTGATCCCAAACACCCTAGCAACCACACAGAGCCACCTTAGCAAAAGGATAGCAGAATAAAAACAACACTTTAAATGCATTAAATTTACATACAATTCTTGTCTCCGTCCAGAAAAAGTGAAGCCAAGAAATGCTAGCACACATCCTGCACTGATGATATCACTCTGAGCTGCAACTGATTTGGTCCACACAGGAGCAGTGCGCACTTCCAAAAGTTAATAAAATTAAAGTAAATCCGGGTCCCTAGGTGACAACGACCTAGGACATGAAGACAGCAAAGTGATTGTTCCAGCAAAATGATTTCCTGTGATCAAAACACCCAAGCAGCCACATAGAACACTCTAGCAACAGGATACATTACATTATTAAATACATTACATTTACATAGAAGTCTTGTCTCCATTAGCTTCCACTCTAGAAAAAGTGAAGCCAAAACATGCTAATGATGCTAGCAGACATATTGCATTGATGACACTTTTCTGAGCCACAACTGATTTTGTCTTAGGGCTTGGGTTATATCGGGTATAGGGTTATATTACACATCATATACACAGAGGGTGAGTAAATTATGGGATAACTTTCATATTTGTTTAACTTCCTCACCTTAAAGTAAAGAATTATACAATGTGTACAACTATTAGCATGAACATATGTGAAGGCATAAATATTGGTAGTGTGATGCACAGTATTGACAGTACAAGTGGTTTTTCCTCCCAAAAAGATGCTGATTTTAGTACTTGTTGTAAGTAATGTCACCTATATTGCATTTTCTTCAAGCCAGTCTCCCTAAAAGAGAGTTTGTTCGGTCAAAAGGCAGAGTCGTATCTTGTTAGCATTGCCCAGGCATCCATATTGGGACTTACATGGCATGTGCAGACATCGACAGCATTCAAATCTTCAACAAAAGCCCTCGTCGGCCACAAATACCTAGCATAAGAGGAACAGCAGTAGTCTTTTTTTTTGAGGGACTGTGGGATCCGAATGTGCGGATGAAAGCAGAAAGCCCAAGCACCTTCCCATCCAGGTTGACATGAAAGGAATAAATGATGAGTTTTTTCCACCCCGTCCGTCCGAAGGCTAGCAGGCTGGAACAAGGGGGTTAGTCGTGTCGTGTCCGAGCTAAATGAGAAACGAAGGACCTCAACCTGGAGTCGTCCTCTGCATGGCAATACTCAATCCCGGTGCATGAATATCAAAGCGGCCCGCTTGACGGACACTAAACATCAGAGGGCCCTTTGGTATAATGAGGTCGGCGGAACAAGACTGATAGGCTGGATATCTATTGCGGAGCATCTCGCGCATGATCAAGCGCTGAAGGTCCTCGGCTGCTCTCTGATTTAGGAGAGGCTTAGCAGGGAGTCGCGGCTCTAATTTATGTACCGCTGCCTGTTTTATCTCCTCGCCAGCTCTCATCCAACTCCAGGGCCGTGAAACTTTCTTTAAATCCCTCTATCCGTATTAAAGAGGGGAATGTGGGGTGGAGTGGATGTGAACGTCGTAAATACATGCGCTACTTTCGGGACGTCTCGTTCTCCGCTCTGATTAATTAACACCGGGTCAGCCATGACTCTATCTACTACAGGCGTCTGGCCGCCCGTTGGGTGAACAGATTTTTCATACAGTATAATAGAGGACAATCATTCCCCTCCACCTATCACAACATTGTGCTGTATAAGTTTTTAATTCTTCTAAAAGCATGAAAATACAAGAAAAGTTTTGCAGTTTGCTAAGTGGACATGCTTGTTTATCTGAAAAACAAAGCTAAAGTCAGTTATTCTCGATTGAAAATGTGCCTCTGTGTCAAAATGTCTATCTTTGTTGTGGTCTCTATAACCTGCCCCCTGCCAGTTTACTCAATTATATTTCTCCATTCCAGGTTGCCTTGGCAGAAAACACAGGCTATTTCATTTCCGCTTTGAAGGCTCACTCAATGTATGTGGGCATGGCCAAAAATGTGACCTCTGGAAGACTGTAGCAGCCTCTGACATTGGACATTTTAATTGGTCAGCAATACAAATAGTACAAACCTAAAGATTAGATCAGGGATGTCCAAACTCCAAAAGGTTTAGTTCCAACCCTAATCAGACACACCTAGGCTAGCTAATCAAGCTCTTACTAGGCTTTCTAGAAACATCCATGCAGGTGTATGAGGTAAGGTTTGATGACACCGGCCGTCCAGGACCAAGTTTGGACACCCCTGTATTGGATGATCAGCTTAAAGCATAAGGATTGATCGGCAGTAATGCTCATACTTGTTTGCTGACATCAATCTTGCAACCTGCGAGTCTATTAGCCAAAGAGAAGTCGTCTGTGAAAAAAACTCTGTAATATTTTGAATTTGGACTGCAATACCTAGTTCAACCACTAGGTCAAACATGCAGGGGGTGTCATACTCAGTTACTGACCCGAAGCCCTGCAGAGTTTAGTTCCAACCCTGCCTTCAATACACGCACGTCATGATTTTGCCAAGTACAATGTGATCCTGGATTAACCTCTGTGTTGATCCTGGAATATCATTTTTGTTGGAAAACATAATCCATACCTATTCCCTACCACTAAACCCAACCATAACTGTAAATTATTCCCAAAATCAGAGGGGAATAACAATCATGTAGAAGTGCATAAACCTAACCGTACGCCTAAACTAAACTATAAATGTATTCCTTAATTCTGATTGGCTGATTGGAATATTGTTCCAGGATCACATGGATGTTAATCCAGGAACATGTCATACTTGGGTAAATCAGGTTGATTTTCAATACTATCTACCTGCGAGGTTTTTAATTCAAACCTAAAGGACTCAATCAGTTTGATTAAGTGTGCTTAATTAGTATTAAAGATAAACTGTGCAGAGCTGCGGGGCCTTCAGGAACCGAGTTTGACACCTATGGTTTAGTGTGTCATAGCACATCAGTTTACATTTCTGAACATTATTTTGGCTATCACTTGTAACAATTCAGTGAGAATTTCGGAGTCTTTGAGGCAGCCAGTGTTTCAGATCTGATCTCACCATCATCAAAAAGAAACAGAACAAGCAGACAGACGAAATCTTCAGAAAACTGAAGAACATCACCAAGACACTTCTCCAAAAAAACCTTTCTGGAAAGCTCCCTGAAAAAACTGTGTGCAAGTGCACAGAGGACAAAAGCTGATTTAAAACCCCCGTCCTGCCTGTCTGTATAACTTACAGCACTGGCACTACACATTATTATCATCATCATTTAAAGGGACAGTTCACCCAAAACTGAACATTCTGTCATCGTTTACCTCAACCTTCCACTTGTTCCAAACCTGTTAAACATAAAGATGATATTCTGAAGAAAGCCGAGGCTATTTTCATTTGAACGAAAGACTACTACTATACTGGAAATAAATATTGCTTCTTACATTTTTTTAGTTGATTTAACTTAATCTTTCAAGTACCTCCACTTACTGTACATTTTTTAAACTGACTAAAATCCGCTAAAAACTTAAATTTTGGATTTTTTGTTGTTGTTGATGAAACCTGACTGACATATTAAAATAAGTTCCAGTAACATTCAAAATGTGTTGACTTTTTAAGAGTGTAGTGCTTAAAGAGTTTGTTTTTCAAGAGTGCACACCAAAGGTGTGTTTGGCATGCTGTTCTGGGAGAAAGCCCTGAGCTCAGAAGATCCACCGAGCCCCGGGGCTTCCCTCCCATTTTGTAGGGCGAGAGGGCAGTCTGAGCTCAGGTTGGTCTCGAGCAGTGTTGGGTAAGTTACTTAAAAAGTTATAGATTACAAATTACTGACTATTACAGGAAAATTGTAATCTGATTACATTTAAAAATTACTTCATGTAAAAAGATAATCAGATTACTAACTACTTTACTTTGAAGTTACTTTAAAAACAAAATATACTTCTAAAATACAATAAACTGCAGCTTTTTCAGTCATTAATATTCACTGAAATACATTACAATGGGTTGATCACAGCTTGACATATTCAAAGATTAAAGAGTTCCCCATTACTTAAAACTCTCAAATCATTCCACTTGTTTCAAACCGGTTTCACTTTTTGTTTTGTTTTTTGAACACAAAAGAAGGACATGAAGAAAACTGTATTCCTGTAACCATTGACATCCAAAGTCTCCAAAAGTACTGCAGTGTTTTGGGTGTTTGTCTGAGGTAATAAGTCAACTGAAATGTGTATATTCCATACAAAGAATGAAGGTGATTGGTCAGTCATTGTTGCGTGTCCCGCTGTTTTCAGCTGGTGCACCTAGAAAATGTGAGCATGTGCAATATACGCTCTGAATATGCACGTGCAAGCCACGCACCTCTATTGGAAATAATGAATTCAATATCAATTAAAAAAATTCAATTTAGCCTTTATCTGTGACGCAAGGAATGCAATTACATTGACTTCAGTAACTGCAATTAAATTACACAAATCTGAAATGTAATCCCTTACGTTACTGTGTTTTTCAAAAATGTCATTAGAACATACAGTAGTAACGCATTACTGTGGAACACGTTACACCCAACTCTGGTCTCGAGAACTCCCCTGAGTTAGTTCTTTGGGCCCGTTATTGATAATTGGAAGATCCCACGGTGTGATAGACTGCTAACAGAGCAGCATACGTATGTGCGTTGAAAACCTATAGCTAAATGTGCATATACTGTGCCAATTTGGTTTAATCATTTCACTTATACCGCATGTCTTTGGACTGTGGGAGGAAACCAGGGAACCCAGGGGAAACCCACACGAGCACGGGGTAGAACATGTAAACTTCGCACAAAAAGCCAACTGGCCCAGGCTAGACTCGAATCAGTGACCTTCTTGCTGTGAGAGAACAGTGCTAACCAATGAGCCGCTGTGCTGCCGTATTCTGGATTAATCTTAAGGGGGAGGGATAGGGGTGGATGGGGATTCTTCAAGACAAAGATAAAGGTAAGAAAATGTGTTAGTGTGTTTGGATTCATCTGATCATGTGATAGCTATATCAGGACCAGCTGTGATCAATCATAAGCACGTGATCCTCTCGAAATTGATTTAAAACAAATTATTCAATGAAGAAATAAGCCAGAACACTAAACTAGAGTCAAAATAGATAACATTAGGCCCACGTGACA
Source organism: Danio aesculapii (assembly GCF_903798145.1). Lineage (NCBI taxonomy): Eukaryota > Metazoa > Chordata > Actinopteri > Cypriniformes > Danionidae > Danio > Danio aesculapii. The sequence goes on from NC_079456.1 coordinate 8,505,717, forward strand.
CAAAAGGATATTTTAAGAGATGGCAAAGGGAATGTTGAATATAAACAGCATCACGCTAAGGAAATATGTCAACTGGGGTTGATTTTCTGTCTCTTGAAGTCTCCGCTTGCGTATAATTACCAGTCAGAAGTGATAATAGAACTCAAAGGAGGCAAACTAGCGTGCTAATTCTCACCTCGTCTTGACTTTGACTGCTGTGAAGCCAACTGTATTAATGTTGCACGCTTATGAGCAGCGGCAGGTATAAAGTCTTCATCTTTCCTTTGAGCTCAAACATAGCTTGACCTTTAAGATGGCGACATTGAAGAGCAGGCAAGCTGCAAATGCTATAAAAAAAATCCCAAAGAATTCTCGCTCCGGAAGGTCTGTCATACTTAATGTGGAATGAACTGCATCTCATTGTGAGGAAACCCAATGCTTTGATTAAAAGAAAAGGTGGCCCGTTCTCGGCGTTTCTCACGTCAGGAGCACAAAGGAAGCAGACGAGAGTGCAGATCCGCCACGATTACACGTCGACCCAGTTTCTGCGCTCTTCGCGAATGAAGATTGTTAACATCAAAAGGCTTCAGAACAAACAGATGCCGCCCCCGCATGGGAAACGGCCATCCAGAAACATGTCATGTAATTTTGCGGTAATGATACACTCTGGTTGATGGGAGCTGCGCCTTCACGTCTGGGCTCATGGTGCTGGATGGGCTTCAGATACAGTGCTGGAGCTCATTATGAGGAAGAGAGAGCACCAAAGTGAAGCGTGAACTCTCTAAAACTTCAGCCATCCCCGCCATCAGTGGCTCTTTCTGTGGACGGAGCCCTCGGAGTGCTTGGAACAAAACAAAAAAAGCGTGGAAATATTCAGGATGAAATGGAGGACAGAGTTTTTTCTACTTATCAGTTTGGCTTTATTCAAATTTCAGTTTCTTATTAGTTTTCACTTCAAGAACTGCAGTATTTACTATACAGTAGCATTTTATAGTTGTGCACAACATATCGGTTGTCATATCGGTAACGGTGTGACTGATAAATGCCTTTGTCATAGTTATTGGCCTAATTCAAAAATAAATGATCAGTTATTAAATTACAGATCATTACGGACAGTTCATCCATGTCACATGTGTGCTACTGCAAGAAGTCGCCATGTTTTGGAATTATTTATTGCCTAAAAAAGGAATTTGTAAATGATTTTGGTATGTGTTTTTGTTTTGTTTTTTTCCCAATTTTGGTATTTATTTCTGTTCTGTGGTTAATGTTTAAAATAAAACCAGTTTCCTTGTGTATTTATTTGCATTTTGCTTTTGTAATGCGACATAAAAGTATTAACAAAAACTATAGAATACACAAGACATGTCACTCATATAGTTTTGAATGGGGAAAAGTGTAATGGTCAATATGGCAAATGAAGCCCCGCCTTCTAGTACAGGAGCCAATCAGCGATTGATATAGACTGAGGATTTTCCAGGGGAGGAGACCAGATGGTGAGTTTCTGCGAATTTAGTTTGATTCGAAAATTAAGAAATGAAACTAAAGATACAGTTGTTGGTTAATTTTATTGGTGATTGCTAATATGAGATTGAATCATAACTTGGGCAAGCAATTATGGAGAATTTGATGTTTCCCCATTCAAACAGAATGCCTGAACGAGAGGCATTTCAAAAATGGCCGTCGAGTGAAATGATTCGCCTTAAAGGGACTTTGGTATTAATCTAAATATTGGTCATCAAAGGAAAATATCGGTTATCAAATGAAGAGTTCAGATGCAAAAACCTCTAAATGCCATCTGAAATTTTCTTTTAAAAGTAACATTTTTTCTCAGTCTTGTATGTTTAAGATCAGTTATTTCATGATAAATGCCATCGAAACAACCAACTCCATGCCATACAAGTGAAACTACTGACCCTACACACAGGAGCCTGATAAAAAAATCTATTTTTTAAAAGAAAATGTCAGATGGCACTTGAAGTTTTTCAAGAGTTCACACTTAGCTGATGATTGGTAATAAAGCATGTTTGGCATGCTGTCCCGGGAGAGAGCCCTGGTAGATCTTAAAAATTCCCCTTCTTATTTATGGCTAATGGAAAATTGGGAATTGCTATGGAGAGATATACCACTGATTAAGAGTTCATCTATGATGCCAATTTGGTTTGGTCAATTCGCTTAAGTTGCATGTCTTTGGATGGTGGGAGAAAACCAGGGAACCTGGGGGAAACTCATGCGAGACTGCATGGGGAGAACATGTAACAGAAAAAAAGGTGTTCTTTGCACAGAAATGTCGACTAGCTTGGTAAGTACTTGAACCAGTGACAATCTTGCTGTGAGGCAACAGTGCTAACCACTGGTGCCACCCTATCAAGGAAAAAGGAGGATGAGTAGGGGTGGAAGGGGGATTCTTCAAAACGAAGATAACTGAGGTAAGAAATTCTGGTTATTTATAGTGACTTAGGAATCGTCTGATTGGAGAATCATGTATTAACTAATGCAGGATCAGCTGTGGTCAATCATAAGCACGTGATCCTCTCAAAATTAGTTTATGAACAAACTACATGCATCTGAACTCTTCAAATGGACACTTCAATGGGTTTGAAGTGCAAATTTGAAAACACCACAGTTTTTTATATTATGCATATACCTATTTTGAGTCTATAAGCATGTACAAGTACTTGACCTAAAAAAAAATGGCGGATTTCAATGTCAAAAAGGCGCAAATCTTTACAAAGTGACATTGCCACCAACTGGCCTGGTATGCAAATACAGTACATTTAGTGATTTTTTTATTTTATTTGGATAACAAAAGTTATAATCAAATATAAATATATTTACAATACGATAATGGATCATTTTGGCCACACAGAATCTGTGCTAATCTGTGTATTGAGCCCATTACAGTCTCTTCACTTATTGAATGTGTGTAAATGTATATTAATTAAGTTGAGATAACAATTTCAGTTATTATTGAAGAACATGCAGATGTTCAGATGATTTAAGCAGATGAATTATGCACAATATGATTTGTACAATAATATTTTCTCTGTCTTTTAGCGAATGGCATGGACCTGATCTAGATTTGTTCATCAAACAAATGATTCTAATTAGATTTGCATTGTAAACCTTAATTAAAAGACAACATTTTTAAGTATTCAGGTTCTATTCTCTCAAAATTATTCAGCATACCTGCAAATTGTTTACAAAATTCCACTTAAAAATGTCCACAGATTCTGTTCGACCTTTGTGATCACTTATTATTAAGTGTTATTTTGGAAGCAGATAACCATTTCAGTGTGGTCATGCCATTGGCCCATAAACATTTCCTGCTTCCTATAAAACTATTTTATAACTGTAACAAGAGGCAATTCATCAAAACCTAATGTTAAAACAGCTATTATAACATTATCAATATGTGGCTCTTTTTGGATTCTCGGAAGGTATAGCATTAAAGATGTAAAACAGGAAATACGTTGGGACCATTGTTTTTGTTTACATCCCTCAAAATGATCTTAGACATATGGTAGGCTGATAAAAGCAATCGTCGATGCATATTTTTTTTTTGAGCCTGATTACTAAACCAAATTGCAAACAAATAACAGTGGACAACTGATATTTTATTTTAAAACCTCTAAATCTTTTTTTCCCCCACAAATAATTAGAAACTTGCCACTCAGAAGAGCTTTTTTTCCACAATGACAAACTCCCACACTTGCTGACATCTTGTTTTCACTCTGGAATAACCTCTTTTAAAGTGTGTGTGTGTTGTACACAGCACTAGCCAAAACCCTTATGGTTTCATAATCAAAAAGAAGCATTTATGGAGTCAATACGCAAGAGAAAATTTCTCTCTCATTCCACCAGTGCCATGTAAAAACATACCCTCAGTTTCAAATGAGCATAACAGGCTAATCGAAAAAACTCTGTACAAAAGGCCAAGTACACTAGCACAAGCACTCAACTTCAGACGCGCCACACACAACCATGCCATTTCAAAGTCATTTCCATTCAAAAGCGAACGCTGTAATCTACATGCAAAACAGCGTCATCGATTCTCCACGAACCCAGAGCAGATGCTAAAGCTCCAGCAGGTGAAAGGTCAATCCCAGGTTTCCATAATATTAGATTTAGACACAAGATGCAGAGAATCGCCGCCGTAAGCAGTGGATTCACATGAAGTCATTAATTCTTAAAGAGCGAAACCGCGATGGTTTCGCGATCGATAATCAAACGTGTCATGCTGGATTGGGCTATGGCGGTTATTGATCTCTCGCGGGGCCGATCATTAACGCCAGCGCTCATTGGAAACGCTCTTGTTTTGCCAGCACAATCAGAGGTGTTTAATTGGCACGAGGAGGAGAGTCATGTGTCCCGCGAGTGCTTTGTGGATCTGCTATTGATCGAGGTATTGGGTTCAGGATGGCGGCTGGATCAGTCTTTCACTCGATACCTCCAGCAGCTGCCTGTGTTTTAATGATCGACTGTAAGGCTGAAAAGCATTGTACTCCAAGCTAACAAAAGGGTCTTCTTAAAACATATCTGGCAACCCTTGCTTGGGGTGGAGTTGATGTGGTGTTTTAACGTATTGTCAGAAAAGTGGCTAATTAGTACGAATTCATTTGATTTCATTCATATGAAAATGGGCTTTTAAATAGAGGTGTGCCCCCCAAATTTCCACCCTAAACCTACCCCCATTAGGGGATGAGCACATCATATTAAAATGTACACGAGATCATATAAACTAACATGAATTAACCACTATACCAAAACGAATGCCTGTGAGATTGCATTTTTTCTAACACAAGTCCATAGGTAATAAACAGTGTTTGGTGTAATTAGTTTAACAAGCAATTAGTTTATGAAGTAACTCCTTAAGGGGTGTTTTAAAAAGTTCAGGGGTCTTATTGTAAAATTTGCATTAAAAAAAAACTTCCTAAAAGTGAACAAAAATAATAAATTGTAATTCATTTATTAAGGATAATGGCTCGTATGATGATTTAAAAGTGAATATTTATGTTAAATTTGATTACTTACCACTGTGCACATTCTATCATCAAGTTTTTTTTTTTTGTTTGTTTTTAAGATCACAACTTTTCTGTGGGAAGTGGTGAACGCACATTTCTGCCCGTTTTGTGTGTACAGCACGTTTAATTATTGAGACCCCAAATCATTTCAAATGGGTGTGCAGAAATCAAGGAAAGGAAAAAGGTCAAATGTGTGTCAGCTGTAGAGGTGCAAACTGTTATGGGAATGGAGTCTGAGTGACTAGCAGAAGTGATGTGTGGAGTTCAATTTATGTGGTTCAAAGTATTTGTATTTTTTTTTTGTTATACAAACTTATTTTGCATAATAAATAATGTTTTAACCGCAAAAACTGTCAATTGCATTTTCTTAAAAAAACTTACGGTGAAAAACAATTTTAGTATGAAATATGGTATTAATTTTTTTATGATGCATGTAGTGTTTGTAACTTTCCTAAATACTATATTTATAAATAATAGAATCGAACCCAGGTTCAAACTTAGGATCCCCGAAGCACAGTTAGCCCTACATGTCAATTCAGACAGTAATTACAATTTAAATACAATATTAATGATGTAATTATTAATTAGTTAGTAACTTTTTTTAAGTTACCTAACATTAATAAAACAAACATAAAACCACTTGACTCTTCTCCTTCCAACTTCTTTCTACGTGTTCAGAATTCAATAGTACAACTGTGTTTCCAGGTTGAGGTCACAAATGGTTTTAAAATTAATATATATTGCATCAATAGTATGAGGTTGCATGTTTTATGTAAGATTTGGCAACCTTTGAAATTTTTGGATGTGAAACCATAACAATTAACTATTAAACTTCTTACATCACAAACAAATCACTGTAATCCATTATTTTACTTTTTTTTTTTCTGGCCGCTGGGGTGATTGTTACATATTGAGTAACATTATTTTGACAATGCTAGTGTGTATTGTTCTTGTGTGTGTTGTATCCTCTATCTGTCTCTTTTTCTCACTCTCCACATGAGCGGAGATCAGGTGCAGCTGTGAGAGGGGCGGCGCCAGTTATAAAGCATGCTGTTTGCGCTCTTCATCGAGTTCTCTTCCTGTTTCCCCTCGCTGTTGTGTGTGTGTGTGAGCAGATCGCTCTAAGTTCTCTGTGTGGCAGTGATATCTTTCTGTCTGAAACCTTTTTCCAAAGTCATCTGGTGAGATACTCTGTTAAATACGGTACTAGGATGGTAACTTGCATTAGCGGTGGCTGATCGTTTATTTCATGTCCACAACCCTGTTTCAAAGTCATCTGGTGAGATACTCTGTTAAATACGGTACTAGGACGGTATTCTGTTAGCTGTGGCTAAATGTTTACTTACTGCTGAATGATCTAAGGGAAGGCCCCTTTTCTTTTGTCCAGTTTTCTCCTGTTTAATGGATCGTTATGGAGGTCAGAATTGTTTTTCATTTACGGAACTTTAATTTCAGTTTTAGGTGAGAAAGTTAATATTAGGTAGGGTGACTTATTTTGTTTATTGTTTTGGCCTTTTGTTCCCTGGTTCCTATACTGGAATTTTGTTTAATAAATTTGTTTCCCCTTTTTCGCAACTTGGCCTGTGTGTGAGTGCTTGGGGAACAGGAACGGGGACTCCGGGTGACCTCTTTTAATAGCGGTCATCCTTAACCTTATGTGCGTAGCGAGGTGCATCCGCTACGTAACAGTGATAATAAAATAACGGTTGTTAAATTACGGACATTTGCCGTAAAATAACAGTAAATTACAGAAACTTACTTAAATTTAAATTTCCAGTAAATTTATGTAATTTATATTAACTTATTTATTTTTTAATAATTATTGTTGAGAGTTTTTTACCTTTATTATGACAGTAGAGAATTCAGACAGGAAAGCATTGGGAGCAGAGAGAGGGGAAGGATCGGCAAAGGACCCCGAGCTGGAAATCGAACTCGGGTCGCCGTGAGCATGTTGGTGCTATATGTCAGCGCGCCGTACCACAAGGCTACTGGCGCCGACAATTTCTGTAATTTAATGTCTGTTATTTTACAGTAAATGTCTGTAATTTAACAGCCGTTATTTTATTTCACCTCAGCTGCTGGAAAAAAAAAAAAAAAAAGTAAAATAACGGATTTTTTTACAGTGTATATAGGAAGCAATTTTTACCCAGTGTTAAAAGTTGAACTTCTACTTATTTAGTCACACAATAGCAATGCTCCTACATAGGTCACTGTTTTACTCCACAATATAATAGCAATTTAAGTGCATTGAAAGCTAATAGAAGAGATGTGCAGTTTTACATCAGCAGTGGGTTCAGGTGTTCGAGGTGAGGATCTGGCACCCTAAAGCAGGGCATCGATGTTTTCCATCAGCACTAATTTGACATTGACGGCTGTTAAATGTCTTCTGCGCGGCAGCATTAAAAACATGATTTGGATGAGCCGCGGCTCGGCTTCTGCTTCGGGCCTCACTTCTGATGGCCTTTTATTACGCCGTCAAACTTTTATCGCTGTGTCACTTGGCAGAGCCGGAAAGAGGCGCACCGGGGGAATTTTAAAACAGGACTCCAGGCGATTCATGGAAATTAGCAGAGGGAGAGAAAAAAAAGTGATATTTGAGCTATGCATGATTTTTTATTTTAATAGGTTAAGACTAGGTGTAACCCAGATATGTTGAATTAAAAATTGCATTATATTTATAATGTCCAACAACAAAAATGTATGTATTAATGTGATTTTGGAAGGATTTAGGATGTTATAGTAAATAGAAAAAATGTAAAGTGATATAAAGTTAAAAGACAAATATAAAACAAACAAAAAATTTTATCGAATTGTAAAAAAAAAATAAATAAAAAAAAATAATATAGAAATTAATAGAAAATTCACATTCAGTTAATAATAAAAAAACAACAACAAAATATATAATAATAATTACATGAAAACCACCAAATAAAAAAAATATACAAACAGCAATAATTATTAGCAAATAAATAAATAAACAATTAAAAGCACAACAGAACAGCAAAGGAACATTAAGTAAAATTACATTAAAAAAAAATTGTAAACAAATAGTAGCTAAATAACACAAACAACTAAAAAAATAGGTAAATAATTGAAATAACAAAAAAACCTAAAGTTAATTAAAATAATATTTGAAATAACAAAAACACAAATAAAAATAAACAAATAAATAAACAATAAGTAAACAATATAAAGTAAACAAGCAGAAGCACAAGTTAACACTATATAAACATGTAAATAAACATTAAAATAACAAATACACAAAAAAACAAACTCACACTTTACTGCTCTTAAAGAGGACTAATTATTAATCTTAACTTATTAAAACTTTATTATATGCATCTTAAAACTGGATTAAATCTGGCCTTGGTATACAATCCAAAAAGACACTTTAACAAGCTCCTGAAATCACTATTGCCAACAGTTTCAGTGTCAGCTCTATACAATAACTCATCTGCATAGTTTATATAGCAGGTATAAATAGAACAAACAAACAAAAACTGCATGCTAATTTCCAGAGGGAGCCACTAAATGAATTAATCCAGGCTGTTTCTCACAGGTCAGGAAAACATTAGTGTTCAGTCAGGCCTATTCGCTCAGAAACTCCATTACTTTCAGCCTTCAGTGTGTTTACATATAGAAATGATCATAACTTCACCAGTTCAACCATTAAAACCTATTGAGAAACCCATTCAACACCAGCAGAGATCCATTATTAACCTTCCCTTGTAAGACTTTAAGTGTATTTACTGACTATGTGTAAGGATTAATTGAAGACTGGCTGTTTTATTATTAGTAAATAAGGCCCAGTTTGGGTGTTTCTAATAATATAATGCAACAAATCACATCAAATATTTATAAACAATCAATAAAAACTACAAGTAAAGAAACAGGCAAGTAGACAAAAATAAATAGCCAAACAGCAAAAAGTATAAAGAAAAGTAAACAAATAAATACATAATTGAACAACAAAATAAGTAAACAAATAACATAAAATAAACTATGTATAGGTAAAAATGTATTGACAACTGGCTGTTGAATTATTACTTGCTCATAGATATTTACATTAGATGTTGCCTATGCTATTGTTGTCAATTGGAAGAAATGCGTCAATAGAGCTGCCATTGGGTAGTGCTCCTTTGAAATGAATGTGGGACCAAGGTGCAGTGGAGGCCTGGCCATCCAGATCCAGAGATATATACACATTTATATACATCTATGATCGGGAGTTTTCCCGGTGGTCAGTATGCAAATATATTTATAAATTATGAAAATTATAATTTTACATCACTTTTCTACATCGATGGATGAGTGATCGCACAGGCTTGCCGACAAGGAGTGGCAAAGTTGTGTTTGTGTGCATGGAAATGTATTACACACCCTCCCTGTTGAATTTGATTTGATTCAGTGTCCTGAAACACAGCCCCTCTCCCACTTTCACTTCTCATTCTATCAGAGGGAGTGATTCGTTTGTGAATGAATCTCTGTTATGAACGACTCGATCACTTAGCCGACAATATTAGATGTTTCTAGCACCGCAGCATCTAGTACTATATTTCTCTTACATTGTTTGCTTATTTTATTGAACAAAACAGCATAAGCCTGGTATATAGTGCGAGTTGGTGCCTTATGGTCATTGCCGTAAGAGACTGTATTATCATCAATACTTGAGTACAAAAGTTCGCAACATACAAAAACGTAAAAATCTTACATAAATGTTCGGGCTTTATGCCTTGTTTTCTTTGTTTGCTCGTTAGTATACCCCTACACAGTGCCTAAGTTCAGCATGTTCAGCTTGGCTTCTGTCTTGACTAGTGCGGTTGAATGACATTTGTCCTAAGAGCACTGTACAAATGTGGTGGTGCTATTGACGCATGCTCAGGGTCACCCAAGCTGTGTCTTATTTTCTGATAATTTAACGGAACAATGACAAAATAAAAATTATTTTAAAACTAAATATTTACAAATAAAGAAAAAGCAAGTAAACAAAAATAAACAGCCAAACAGCAAAAAATATAAGAAAAAAGGTAAATAAATACACAATTGAACAACAAAGGAAATAAGAAAACAAATTACATAAACTATACATTTGCCAATAATTTAAAAAGAACAATCACACTAATATATATATATATATATATATATATATATATATATATATATGTATGTATATATATATATATATATATATATATATATATATATATATATATATATATATATATATATATATATATATATATATATATATATATATATATATATATACACATATACATATATACACACACACACACGCACACAAACACACACACACATACATACATACACACACATATACCCAGTTAAAGTCAGAATTATTAGCCCCCCCCCCCCCCCCCCCTTTTTTATGAACCGTTTTAAGGACAAATTTGTTAGCCCCTTTAAGCAAATTTTTTTTTTACTGTCCACAGAACAAACCATCATTATACAATAACTTGTACAATTACCCTAACCTGCCTAGTTAACCCAATTTATCGAGTTAAGTCTTTAAATGTCACTTTAAGCTGTATAGAAAAGTGTCTTGGAAAATAATTACTAAAATATTATTTGCTATCATCATGGCAAAGATAAATAAAATCAGTTATTAGAAATTCTTCTTCTGAAACTCTTCTGATTCTCCTTTTTTGGTCAGTGTGTGAAGCCTTGAGCTCATCATGTGGAGAGTCTGATGTTTAAGAGTGTGGAGTTTAACTATTGCTGAAAATGACTTGAATCCTAACACTTCTGTCTCGTTCTTTACAGAGCTGAAGGACGAAGATCATTCAGACATCTGTGATATTAAGGAGTAAAGTGTATTGCACTATTGAAACAACTGAAGGTTAGAGGTTTAGTTGGTTCAAAAAAATGTTTGACAGCAAATCACATGAAATCTTGTTGTCACAGTCACATAAACACCTGAGAAATAACAAATTACATAAAAAAAAGGCATATTTGAAGTAGATTAACATTGTGTATGTGTGTGTGTGTACGTGCCTCATTATGTGCCTCAATTCTTTAATTTATGCTAATTTCAATTACATTTGACTGTTCCCTGCTGGTGGAATGACCTTCAGCACTCAACATTTCTTTAGTGGTTAGACATAAAACAAAACAAAGAAACATTGAAGACAACAACCAGATACTATAATAATAATAATAATAATAATAATAATAATAATAATAATAATAATAATAATAATAATAATAATAATAATAATAATAAAATAAACAACAACAACAACAACAACAACATTAAAATAATATTACTAATAATATAAAAAATAATAATAATAATAATACATAAACAACAACAACAACAACAACAACAACAACAACAACAATAATACACAAACAATAATGATAACAATAATAATATTAACAAATAATAATAATAATAATAATAAATAATAATAATAATGTAAATAAATATATAAAATAATAAAACAAAAAGAAAAGATTTGTAATAATAATAATAATAATAATAATAATAATAATAATAATAATAATAATAATAATAATAATAATAATATATAAACAACAACATAAAAAATAATATTATTAATAATATAAAAAAAAAAAATAATAATAATAATAATAATAATAATACTTAGTATTATTATTATTATTATTATTAAATTACATAAACAACATCAATAATAATAATAATAATAATCCATAAACAACAACAACAACAACACACAAACAATAATGATAACAATCATAACAATAACATTAACAATAATAATAACAATAATATTAATAATAATTCATTCAATGACATACAATAAGCTTATTTTAAATTTGATCGCATAGTTTTCATACTTTAACCGTATAGTAAAAGATCACTCAAATTTTATGTACACCAAAAGAACCTATACAGACATATGCAAATAATATGCAAATAAATAGACAACAACATGAAACAAAAAATAGCCCAAGAATGTGATGTGACCAATGATATTTCACTATTTGACTTCTCTTGTGCTGTTAATCATGACTAATTGCACACAAAAAAAAGACTGTATTTACATAATAAATGTTTGTGTACTTTGTGTACATATACGTGCACGTATATACTTTGCAAGTAATAAACTTATTTATTAATATTTATATAATATATAATGTTATATAGGCAGTTCATTCCACTGTGGCAACCCCAGATTAATAAAGGGACTAAGCCGAAAAGAAAATGAATGACTAATAAAATTATATATTATATAATATAAAATGTAATATGTATATAATACTTAAACCACTCTGTCATCAGTATTGCTGTGTGTATAAGTACGTTATTATCCTGATACATGGCACTGTCTTCAGAACACAATGTTTGAACCATTGGGTGCACATTGGGTTCGGTAGTCCTCGGTGTTCATCTAGCAGAAGTATTGGGCATAGGCAATGCCATGATTTTGCAGCCCAAACTATCACTGTTCCACCTCCATGACTCTGGGCATGCAACAGTCTGGGTGGTATGCTTCTTTGGGGTTTCTCCACACCGTAACTCTCCCGGATGTAGGAAAGACAGTGAAGGTGGACTAATCAGAGAACAGTAAATATTTCACATTGTCCACAGCCAAATACTTTCACTGCTAGCACAACTGAAACGAGTGACCAAAAAGTACACAATTATTAATGAAAGATTCCCAATGTGCGCTAGCAAAATAAACCTGGTAAATTTTGATTTCACACAGACTTTAACATTCTCCTTATTTCTCTACAGCACAACACACACAAACACACACAGTGACAAAAAAACAGTTTTAACTTCTGCACCGAAAAATCCACCCTAACACCAGCGCAGGTCTGATCTCATCTCCTCGCCTCTGAAAAGCAATCTGCATTTCTGCGACTGTTGATTTGCCCTTTGACCGTGAGGAAGAACTCGAACCGCATGCGAGGCCAGAAATAATGTCAAAACACGCATTTATTCCATTCTTGCAATGCACACGTCTCTGCTTTTACACACCGAATATCAAACGCATTCAGAGTCGTGACCCTCTGTGACCTGCATATTAACGAGAGCTGTGAAAAACACACGCATGAGTGTCAGACACTCATTTGCAGATGATGAATATATTTGCATACAGCTTACAGATCAGATTTACATCATCAGGAGAAGTCTTGACACATGGAAAATACTATAGTAACATATAGCAGATAGCATAGTGTTTAATCCAAATTGTACTAGTATCAAAGTACTTGAATTAATCTGTTGTGGTAATTCTATACTTGTTACGGCAACACAACCACTATAGTAATATAAACAATATGACCCAATACTGTAGTTTTCTACAACTATAGGGTATATTATACTTGTTAGAACTGCGTTATTTTGGTTTGTGTTTTTGTCAGTTGTAGGTTGGAGCGTGACTTCAGCACACCTGATAATTGTGACCGTTCTTATTTAAACGCAGTATGAAAGTTGTTTCTTCATTGTTTGGGCAGTTGGCCAGAGATGTGCTCCGATTGGTTTTTATATTGTGTTTTGCATCCACACACTAGCACTGACAACTCTTACCGCATCCATTCACTTGCCTTTCCCACTTATTGAACCTACCGATACTGATGTTTTGATTGTTGTTTTCAATCGTGTTAAAATAAATACTATGTTTGACTTAATTTCATCGTGTCGTATTCCTTAATCTTACTTATCTTTGAGCCAGGTGTCACATACATAAAAAAAAAAAATAATAATAATAATAAAAAATAAATAAATAAATAATAATAATAATAATATAAATTAATTAATTAATTAAATATATATATATATATATATATATATATATATATATATATTTTTTTTTTTTTTTTTTTTTACTTGTTCAAACTACTTATTCAAAATAAGCTGAATAAACACAATTCTTGAGATTTTATTGGGACAACTAATTTTTTATGTTCAATCCACATACATTTGTTCAAAGTGTTACAGTGCACCACAGTTTACTGTAGTAAAATCTGAAATACTCTATCAGTTCATACTACAGTATGCTGGAGCATTCATCAAAAAACAAGTTGAAAACACTAATATATACAAAGTATAATGCACTTTAATGTAGTGTCGATCAAAAACACTGTACTATGAATTACTATAGTATATTTCTTTTTTATTCAAGATACCATCTAATAAACATAAATGGCAGATTTAACAGATGTTTTTTTAAGATTGCTAACCAGAGTTGCATTTATTTGATCAAAAATACAGTAAAAACTGTAAAAATGTGGAAATAGTGACTACGTTTACATGGACACCAATAATCAAATTATTTGCCTTAATCTAATTAAGACAATAATAAGATTAAGGCGTTTACATGAGCTGCTTTTTGAAAGTTTCATGATTCCGTTTTACATGTTATAGCACATAATTAGTTATCCGCATTTCCACCGGAGTTTCATGTAATTCCGAGTGTTTCATTATTAATTTGTTGACTTTAACTGCTGTTTGGCACTTTAACTTTCATTTGGGCAGGCCCCCTGTGACAAACGAGATATTGGATGCAACTATGAACTGCTGGAAGAGTGTTGATTCCACATGACTGCATCCTCCACATGTCTTAATACGATTTCTCTTTAATTCGATTATGACCTTAATCAGATTAAATTAATCAAATATCGCTGTTTACATTGTAGACTCTTAATCAGAGTATCATCTTAAATCGCATTAAAATTGAATTATTGGTGTCCATGTAAACGTAGACACTGTTGCATTTATGTGCTTTCCTAATTGAATGTTGTTTAAAAATTTATTTATTCCCGTTATTAAATTGTGAATTTTCAGCATCATTACTGCAGTCTTTAGTGTTACATGATCTAAATAATTTAATACAAACATTATTACAGAAACATATTGATTATATTATTATAACATTATCATTGAAACTTTATTATTATTATTATTATTATTATTATTATTAGTAGTAGTAGTAGTAGTAGTAGTAGTAGTAGTAGTAGTAGTAGTAGTAGTAGTAGTAGTAGTAGTAGTAGTAGTAACAGTGTAACAATTACCAGCGACCTAGGAACTGCAGATCACTGGAAAACTACAAGCATGTCATTTTAACGAACTAATATTCCCAGCATGCAACGTGCACACACCAGTTCCTGATCTTATACTGATAGCACACACACTGCTGGTGTCACATCATGGGCTGATTCCTCGAGTATTTATGCATCCCCCACACACATACATTGCTTAGTCTTGGTTTTCAGCAAGAATTGTTACATTGCGTGTTCCATATGTCTTGGTTCTCGTGTTTTGTTTCTAGTCTTGTCAGTTTTCCGTGTTTGTTATGACCTGTACCTCGACTATGATTATTGGATCATGCCCATGTTGATGACCTTCTGCCTGCACAATGACCCATAATAAACTGAATGTGGAGCCACACTCCGTCTCAGAGTCTCACACTTTTGCAGTAACTAGTATTAGTGTTCAAAAATAATGTTGCCTCATTTTGTGTAAAATGTGGAACAGTAATATTTTATATATTTTAAAATTAAATTAATTTATAATGTAAATAAGTGCGGTTTTGAACTTGTAAATGCTGTTGTTCTGAAATTGTAAAATTATGCAGTTTAAAATCATAATAAAATGTAATTTAATTCTGTGAAAATGTTTTCTTAAGACTCTAAAAATGTATTTATTTATTTATCCATTCAAATTTATAAAATTTATAAACATAAATAACTAAAAATCTATATATTATTCATTTATTTAAACCAACAGTAGGCTATACTTTAAAAAAAAAATGTTTCAACTTGAATCTATTAATATCAGTGTTGCAAGAAAATACCAGTTCACAAGTATTACAGTATTTTTATTTATTAGCTAAAATCTGTCATTTTTTTCCATTTACAGTACAGATTTGCTTTATATCTATTAACACAGTCTAATAAAACACACAACATATTTAATCGTCTCTGGTGCTTCCGTGTTTTCTATAAAACTAAACCGGAAAATGATGATGTGTGTGCAACATCATTAGCGTGAACACACAACACACACTTTGTCTCACAACACTCAAAAAAAAAAAAGACATTTGCTTTTCGTCCAAACTGCTTATCTAAAATCAGCTGAAACAACACAATTGTTAAGGGTTTTTAGCGACAACTTAATTTAAAAAAGAATAACTTAATTCCTTCAAGTTGTTGCAACACAAATCAAATGTGTGGAACCCAGCATTTTTTACAGTATAGTTAGAATTGCTTATTTCTCTGTATTTGAACGATCGCTTATGATAATTTATAATTATTTTTATTATATTTATTATATTATTATAATATTATTTATTATGATATAGAAAAGTTGACATTTCACACAGGAAAGCACTGGGAGCACAGAGAGGGGAATTATTGGCAAGGTACAGGAATCGAACTCAGCTCGTCGAAAGCACTTCTGTGCTATATGTCGTTGCAGTACCACTAGGCTATTGGCGCTGACTGTTTATGACATTTTTTGGATAGTGAAGTAGTTTTTGGATAGTGAAGTATCCCAAACTAATTTCGAGTGGAGCACGTGATATGATTGATCATGGCTGGTCTCTCATTTGTAAGCCAATCAGATTAATCCAAACTCACTATAAATAGTCAGTCTAGTTTTTGGAAGAACCCCCCCCACCCGCAATCCACCCTATCTCCCCTTTTCCTCTTTACCAGGGGAAGCTCTCGAGAACTACATGATCCTGTACCCCCTTACATGCTCATCTACCAGGCGGAAGTCCTGGTCTCTATCTCCAAGCTTAGGGTTCTCTCCTGGGACAGCATGTCAAACCTGCTAATAATATCAAGCAATATCTAAGAGTGAACTCTTGAAATTCCACTTTTATTTTGTCTTTAGGATTTTTTACACTTCCGTTATATGTTAAATTATTTGGCTCCTCTAAAACACCATATATTTTATACAAGAGAAGCAGAATGTAAATTTTAGTGGACTTTACCGTCAAGACAAAATGAGGAGTCTGACTGAAATGTTGCTGAGCGCATTAGTTGATGTTTTTGGCCGGTGTTCCTGCTGTTAGCGCAGCTTCAGCTCTGAGTTCTGACTTCGGCGGAGCTCATCATCTCTGAGAGCAGATCTAGAGCGCTGAATGAGTCCCTGAGGAGGTGTCAGCGCTGCTTTATCTGTGTTTATAAAAGAGCAGAAGAGCCGCAGGAACAGCCTGGATCTCCTCGCTCTGATGTCTCCACACTCACAGCCAGGATGAAGAGATGTGATGGAGACTCACAATGCACATATCAGGCTAATAAAAGCTTACTTTCAGCCTAAAAATCACATGCATACTTCAGTTTTAGCATTCAATGTTCTACTATTTTCTTAAAGTCCAAAAGTTGCTGAAACTTTTATTTTATCAACTGAACTGGTACATTGAGTAGGGGGCGGGGCTTTCTTTTTGCACATCATTCCCTCATAGCAAACTAATGGTAAAAGGGGCGTGGATAAGAATATTGATTATAAAAGGAGCCAATCCAAACACTGAACTTTAAATGCTCAGACTTTGAAGATTACCAAAACAAACTTCACTTTTTCCAGTGGATTAACTTAATAACTGCTCATTAAAAAGAACAACGTGCGCTAGCAAAATATGGTTTCACACAGACTTTAAATATATCGAGGTCACTGCTTAGTCTTACTTGATGTTGTTCTGATGAGAGTAAAAGAGCAGTATTAAAAGCATATTTCACAAGCTTCATATATTCCGAAGCACATTATTAAAAAGAAACTAAGGTGAGGTTTAAAAATGAACATGATCAGAATTCGAAAACACTTTCAGGTCCTTTCAGGTTAACTTTACAGCTTTCACTGACGTAAGTTTAAGATGGAGAATTGTTTTAAAGGCCCAATCCCAATTCTATTTTTGTACCCCTACCCTTTCCCCTTGGCCCTTAAAAACGAGTGTTAAGGGGAAGGGCTTCAAAATTGACCCCTAAGAATTGGGACAGCACTACAGCACCTGCACACGTCATCATATGTCATCTCAATCTCTTGCTTCATATGAGATCAGACGATCGCGACTGCTGTAGTTATTCCAGTTGTGCTATTTTTTGGTATTTATCTTCAGGAAATCACTGAAGGCATATGTTATGTTATCATGACGATCTAATGTGGCAATAAAATCGTAACTATACTGTGCATTTACACAGTGCCCCTATGTAAACACACCAAAACAACATTAACATTATGGCATACACTGTAAAAAGCTCATTCCCAGCCACTAGAGACTTTTCTGACAGCGTATTCCAGTGTCAGAATGTTGTGGGACTGCTATACTGGAGTTATGATTATGGATTATAGATCGCGAAATTTAGCGGTTTTTATTTTAGCGTATTTTTTAAAAGCATGACGATAAAACACAAACGTGGTTATGAATATATTAAAATATATATGTGTTTGTTTGTTGTAAAAATTTGTAACAATGATAAATAAAAAAAAACACTAGTTTGTGGATCTCCTTACTTCCGGGTGCAGCTGTGGCTGGTGTATTCTGGGAAATTTTTTTACCCCTTATTTTCGAGTGTGATCCTGAAAAATCTTTGTTCGAAGGGGTATCTACCCCTTGCCCTTAGCCCTATGCTTTCATGCTAAAAAGAATTAGGACACCCCTACCCCTTGGTCGGAGTGCGCAAAACAAGGGGTAGGGGGGTAAGGGGAAGGGCTAAGGGGTAGAATTGGGATTGGGCCAAAGTGACTGAAATCCTCTGACAAGCAGATGAAGACCAAAGTGATGAACTACTACAGCAAGAGAAGCTGCTTGATCAAAACCTGTGATTAGGCATGGGACAATAACTGGATTGAAGGTTGACAGTGAAAAGTCAAGGTATTAAAACAGCAAAAAATTTTTGTTATACCATTTACAAAGTATATGTAAAGGTTTTAAGTGTTTGTTTTGTGTTGTAAGTAAAACTGTGTTTTTGAAGCTAAAGAAGATAGTAGTAGTCAATTGTTTATTTTGAACTATTTAGCCTGACATGTTCACTGTTGCAATTTGTTTTTTAATGTGACCTAAATTGTAATATATTGTGTTAAATGGGGGAAAAAAAGTTTTTTTTTTTTTTTACTAAGACATTTAAAAAGACATTATTTTACAACAGTAAACAATACCGTGAAACTGTGATATTTTTTTCCAAGGTTATTAAACCATAACAAACTTATACTGGCCCATGCCTAACTGTGATTTCTAAAAAAAACAGCATATTTACGCTAGCTGCATTTACATTACAAAATTACATAATACTTCCAAATAGGGCAAACAGGACCCTATCCTATACCCGGTGCAATGCGGTGCCAGGTGTGACGCAAGTGTTTTTTGCTAGTTTCAGCACAGCACAGGTATGTTTTCACATCCTGGGCCATGTTGTTTAAATAGCAAATGCATTTTAGCCCATTTATGCACTTATGGCCGTGTTGGTCTGAAAAGGAGGTGTATTAAAGACCTGAATGTTAGTAGTCATGTTCAAGCAGTAACTAAATCTGCATACTATCATCTCAAAAACATTGCAAGAATTAGATGCTTTGTTTCCAATGAGGACTTAGAGAAACTTGTTCATGCTTTTATCAGCAGCAGGGTGGATTACTGTAATGGACTCCTAACCGGCCTTCCCAAAAAGACAGTCAGACAGTTGCAGCTCATCCAGAACGCTGCGGCCAGGATTCTGACCAGAACCAGGAAATCAGAGCACATCGCACCTGTCCTCAGGTCTTTACACTGGCTCCCAGTTACATTCAGAATAGATTTTAAAAGTATTACTGCTTGTCTATAAATCACTAAATGGCCTAGGACCTCAATACATTTCAGATATGCTCACTGAATACAAACCTAACAGATTACTCAGATTATTAGGATCAAGTAAAATAGAAATTCCAGGGGTTCAGTCAAAGCAGGGTGAATCCGCCTTCAACTACAGCGCCCCCCGCTGCTGGAATCAGCTTCCAGAAATGAGCAGATGTGCTCCAACATTAGGCACATTCAAATCAAGGCTGAAAACACATCTGTTTAGCTGTGCCTTTACTGCATGAGCACTGTGCTACATTCAACAGATCGCACTGTTATGTCTTTTTTCTTTCCTTTATATCTTGTTTTAACAAATTTTAATCTGTTTTTATCATTTTTATTATCTGTTTTTTCTTATACTTGTCTCTTTTATTCTTGTTAATGTAAAGCACTTTGTACTGCCATTGTGTATGAAATTTGCTATATAAACAAACTTGCCTTGCCTAAAGCACATTGTTGGTGAGTGGCTATTTTAAGGCAACTGAAACAGGCCATGCCATTGATCAAGCTTCTCTAAAGTTGTTGTTTATTTAAAGATCTTGTTAATCATACATATGTGCCTACCTATTGCTTATTACACACACAGGGATGCGCAGCAGCACACAAATATTATTAAATATTTAAAAAATTAAAGATTAAGAGATTAAAATAATTGGTTCATTTGACTGTGGCGACCCCAGATAAATCAAAGCTAAAGCAAAACAAGTGAGCGAGGATTAAAATGTAAAAGATTATTATTTTCTACATAAATATATAAACCACTGCCTCCTCCCATGCCTTCTTCACCTTAGGAGGCTTTCGTGGTTTGGGGAATCCAGCTTTAACCCCCCTTCTCGGCATATCGGTTTTCTCGCTAGTAAGGCGTACAGTTTTTCCGCTTACAAACTCCAACATGTAAATAGCAAATTTGCTATGGTGCGACCACAATTACTCTTAAAGAGAATGGGAGATTAGACTCGGATTGGTTTAATGCCCCAAAACTGTATTTTATGCCCCCAAAACACCCATAACTCATTTAAACAATATGAACAACCCTTTTAGACCATGCGCCTGGGTCACCAACCATTTTTCCAGTCCTTAAAATAGCAAAAGCTTATTCTCACCTGCGTCATGAGCATAGACTGTAAAATATATGGACGTAGCATCCGTGACGTCACCCATAGGTTTCTAAAGAGCGCAAATGAAGCTAAAAGTAGGCGCGGCCAACCGTCGCCATTTTGTTCGCGCGTCATCGCACCCACGGCGGGATACCAAACAAGGGCAAAGAGGCGGAGAGTGGGCGGAGCTACAGACACGTGCTGGCATTTTGCTTGGACCTGGTTTAGACAGACTTTACTTTGGGAGAACGCTTAATACTTTATTACCTGCCACTCGTTTGTGTTCTGACCACATGTGCTTGGCTGTACACTATATCAATAAAGTGTTTAGACTTTTAAAAACACTGCTGTAATACACTGAGCCACTAAGCAGTGTTCTTATGACGTTTTTCTACAGGAGGAAAACCCGAAATACGTCCAAACACTTCAGATATAGTCTGTGTTAGTAAATGCAAGACTATTGAGGAACTCCAGCATAACACTGTATGACAACGCTTCATATGACTGTTTTATAGCCTACAGCTAATCAATCTGTCAGATTCTGGAGTGCTTCACAGCTCTAAAGAACATTATAAATGATAAATGATCTTAAATAAAACACACACATTTATAGAGATGGTGTATAAGTATATAACTTTACTCACCAGGGAAACGGAGGCCACGTGAATGGTTTGTGAGCACAATTAAGTGCACACAGCATCCCATATCATCTGATAATTGTAGAAAATAATCCCAAAAAGCAATTGACTGTGTAAAGAAGCATTAACCAACACAAAAATGCGATGTATATGCCGAGCTTATCGGCTAATTAGCCGTAATCAGCTGAGGTGACGAGACAGCGAGCAGCGAGACCTAGCTGTCACTCAAGTGGCCACGCCCTTAATTATGCAGACTTAATATCACTTAATAAACCGAAACGGATGAGTTATAAAAAAATTCACCCCCCTCACAGTTGTCATGGAGGTTAATCATGGCTATATGCACCAAAGCCATCATTTGTACCAGGCTGTAAGCATGTTTTTATCAGCTGTAAAAATGGCCAATTTCCCATTGCAGTCAGAAATGACCTGGACTTCCTGGAGCCAGCCCCCCAAGGCGAGTCGATGAATTGCAGTTTTAGTTACTTCCGTATTGGCTTCCCGAGGGAGAGCGGGAGGTTGCCGCTTGGTCATGAGCTTTAGATCATAGATTAGATTTAGATTGGTTAGTATTGGTAAAATAGAGCTTATAGTATCTCCACAATTAAAGGGACAGTTCCTCCAAAAATGTTCATTCTCCCATTTACTACTTACAACAGTATTTATTTGTCTAACCATGAACGAAAATGTGTGGCAAGATCTGTGTGGAGCAATCTAAGGGTGAGTACATAATGGTAGAGCTATATTTTTTTGTGAGCTGTCTCTTAAGAGAATATGGACTGAAAGACGACCTTCACCAGCAGAAAGAGTCAAAAGACCATCAGATTAACCTTCACTGAGGAGCACGAACTGATCCAGAGTTGACTTCACTAATAAAAAAAAAAAGAGAGAGAGAGAGATTCATTTATTTGGCTCTGATGAGAAACAAACACACTCCATCATCATTGTCACTGGTTTATATTCTACTATTAGAGTTCTGCGATGAACACACACTAAAATAACCCCATCAGACCATCATCATCATCTGCTCTCCATAGAGAAACACAAACACACACACACACACACACACAGTCATTAGAAGAGCTGCTGGTGGAGTGATGGTGAGAAAGCATGAAGAAGCACAAGTCATTTGATGTGAGAGCGGATCTGTGCCGCCCACTCCCTCTCTCCCTCTTCTTTCCTATTCTCGCTCTCTCTTTCTCTCGCTCACAGTGATTTGTAACCTAGGTGAGGAACATCTATTGTGACTGTCAGGCCAACTTTAATACAGCATTACTTTCCTATATTAGAAAACTCACACACACATACACACACTCACTGCTGTGGTTCAGCATGAAATATACAAGCCCGTCAGCCTCAGACACAAGCGCAGGTAACCAGATCAACTCGCCATTTACAAATCAAGATACGCTTATGGAGGAAAGAAACGCATATGGAAAGGCTCCATCATGTCATATAACATATTTCTGTACTGGTTTTATCATAGGTGCAAACTGTACAAAAATATATAATATATAAAAAGCACAATATGTGGTGCAATCTGGCAACAAATGACTATAAATTGATTTTAGTTTATACATTTTTTGTTTTTAAAACATACAGACCGATATTTGAGAACATACAAGACCTTTAATAATTGATGATGCCATTTTTCACGCTAGGCTTGTTCTGATTCTGATACTAGTATCGGAAATGCCTTCGACACTGCAAAAAGCTGAATACAAACCACGATATGATTATAGAGGAAAGAAACGCATAGGGAAAGGCTACATCATATAAAAGAACATATTTCTATACTGGTTTCATCA